>NW_004443981.1:10051953-10075686 GCF_000243295.1 Trichechus manatus latirostris
CCCGCCTCTAGGTTAGCAGCTGAGCGCTTAACCACTGCACCACCAGGGTCCCTTAAACACCCATATACCCCCAACTAGATGCTATAATTTACATTTAGCCAATTAACATTTTGCTATATTTTCTTTATCATATATCTAACCATTTATCAACTCATCTGTGTACATATCAATCTGTCTTACATTTCTGGACTGGATTTTTTTAAAGGAAGAAAAGAATTGGTGAAGAGGGAAAAAAGGCGAATTCAGAAGGGAAAAAAATCATGTGCAAAGAAAAGGAGTCATTTAATTCCTTTAATACATCTCAGACATATGCCATAATTATCCAGATCCTACATATGAGAATTATGGAGAAAAGAGGTTAAATAGTGTGGCCAAGTCCCATAGCTAGTTAAGTGCTAAATTAGGACTTAACACAGGAAGTCTGGCTCTAGGGTCCATGCGAGACGTGGGCAGAGATAAACAGAGAATATTAAGGATCAGGCAAACGTGTCTGGATTGAAACAATAATCAAACAGGTACAAATTAGAAACAAGTAGTTAACTCTTTAAAAAAAAAAAAAAAGCCATCGAAGCAATGCGTCTGCAAACGTTGATCACGTGGACCATACCTGTGGCCTCAGGACCCTGACAATCACAGCCCTCAGCTGCTCATGCTGCCGTCGGAATTTTCGCATCTGGTCAAGGCGCGCCTGCAGCTTCCTGTGAGCGGGGTTGATGCGCCACACCATCTTCAGATTTTCTTCCCGCTTCCTTTTCACGATGTCTCTCAACAGCACCTGCAGTTTCTCATACTCATCATCCCAAGTCTGGAAAACTTCAAAGCATGCTACCATAACCTAGGATAGAGTTGAAAAAGGAAGCCTATTATGAAAGCATATTTTCCTTCCAATGGCCTGAGATTGGGTCTCCAACATACTACAACTTACTTTTTCAAATTCTTCATAAGCAACATGCATCAATTTTCTAGTGCCCAACACTTTGAGTAACTGAGAACTCAAGTCTCTTGAAATTGCCTCCACCAAACGCAGTGCCCTCTGAATGGGGTATTTTGTGTTTCGGATCTTTCGCAAGTGGGTGAAAATTGCGACGAGTGCCTGCCTGATTTTGTCCAGCTCAGTGGCAGACAGCAGGTCATTCAGAGGGAAGTCCTTCATCAAAGGGTTGTAGTCGTTCACGGTTTCCAAAGCCTGTTTTAGACCTGGGCGAACAGAGAAACAGTCAGAGACAAGTAACAGAACTGAAGGTCTTCCATCCCAGGCTCAACACTGGGTAAACAAACTACAATATAGCCTTACAGCCCAACATTCTGAAGCTGCACAAGTTTGAATGACACAGAACCTATTGATGATAGTTGAGAAAAAAAGAACAGTATTAGCAGGATGGTCCCATTTTTGTTTCTCTGAGAGTACAGGCCAACCCATACACAGGCCAAAGGCCGTGGGAGGCAGCCTCATAGAGTTGATCTTTCTGGCTTTCTATATTACATAAATGTTCTACCAAGAGCAATTAAATTTAGAAAAACGACAATCGTGTCACCTTTGAGAACACTAAAATTTAACTTTATGCCCATGAGTCAGGGTAGGTGTGCTACAGATATGGTGTCACTTGGGTCGTAGTCTATTTCTCCACCTCCTCTGCCATAAGGATTTAAAACAAAAAAACAACCCACTGCCGTCCAGTCGAGTCTCACTCATAGTGACCCTACAGGACAGATTAGAACTGCCCCACAGAGTTTTCAAGGAACGACTGATGGATTCAAACTGCTGACTTTTAGGTTAGCTGCCAAGCTCTTAACCACTGCGTCACCGTGCCACCAGGACTCCATAGGATAAAAAATAACTGTTATTAGGTGAGAAATAGAGGTCTCAGAGGTGTTAAAAAAAAAACAAAAACAATGTATGTATTGCAGCATGAGTGAGTAAACTCCCCAGGTAACGTGTGCAATGTGGTCCAAGCAACCAGAAGCCTGCTGTCTGGATTTCCTTTAACATTTGAGCACCACACCTTTTTGTAGGGGAGGGGGAGAACTTGACAAGGACTGCAGTCCTAATTCCTAGCTCTAATATATCTTCTTTTAAATAATATTTTATTGTGTTTTCACAATAAACTGTGAAAGTTTACACGCAGTTTAGGTTCCTATTCAGTTTAGGTTCCTATTCAACACTTTCTACACAAATTGTTCAGGGACACTGGTTACATTCTTCACAATGCGTGGACATTCTCAATATTTCCATTCTGGTCATTGTGTTTCCATTACGAACCTAGTTTCCCTGCCCCCTTACCTTCCCATCTTTGGGTTAAACTAATTGTTGACCATTTGGTCTCATGTAGATGATTTTTTAAAAGCAGCACATTACTCATGGGTGATGCTCTTTATTTTGTGAGCTGATCTGTTACTTCGATAAAAGGTGCCTAACATGTTTCCTGGGAGCACAGAGTTGTGCAGCAATGCCTGGCCGCTCAAATGTCTGTGTGCCTGTACCTGCTAATGCAACATCATATACACTGCCCTGCTCAGAAGCGAAGGGATTCTGATCACTTATCTGAACGAGGAGGAAGGCAGGGAAGAGGGCACAGGAGCAGGTAAAAAGATGAAGAGGAAGAAGTGCTGACCAGCTCTCCTCCCACAGCCTTCTGGGCACATCACTTCTGCTTAACTTAAACCACCTTCCTGCCTGGACTATCAGAAGCACGTTTGGCTTCATACCAAAAAAGTACAGCCCACTCAAGGAGCCAAGTCATTGAAAGCAGGTGGCAAACTCCCAGGGCTTGCTCTGCTCGTGCCTAGAACCTAGTTTCTGTTCTTGAAACCCCTGAAGAGAAAGGAGGCAGGTACGTGAGGAAATCGCTTTCATTATCCAGAATTGAGGGAAAGATGAGACAACAGGCAAGAGAGAAAAAAGTCAAGAAAGATGGTGCATCTGTGAGTTTTCATCTCAATCTAGCAAGGTTTCACCTAGGCCAGGTCAACAATGATGGATCTGGCTGTCGGCTGTGGCTCCCACCTGTGTCGGTGTCAAAGCTGACTGTGGCGTGGAAGCGCTTGCCGTGTTTCAAGATATCCAGAGTGAGGAGGACCTCAGGGCTCTCCCGCTTCTCCTGGATGCGGTACAATGCACGCTCCAAGTTTAGCCAAAAACTGATTTCCTGCAAGGCAGTTCCTGATGCAGGATCTCGGTCAAGTTTAGTCACCTTTAAAGATACAATATTGTTTATGGGTATTGAGTTATTTAAGCAAAGGTAGAAAAGGCACCACTAACAAAACATACGCATTACAACCTAATTTTTTTATTTCAAGTAGACTTCCTTCTCTGCAAATTAAAAGTGGTTTTGATCTGAAATCAAAGATATGGGACAACTGACATTAACACTCTCTCAGGGTTCATACTCAAACAATCTTGGACGGTGCCCTGGCCGCCCTGCCCAGACCAAAGTCAGTTCTCTGGTTAGTGTTTGCAGAACCAAGAGGAAGCCCCGCTAACAAGTTATCACAGAGCTTACTTCACTGACAACAACGCCGACCAGTTTCCCACACGGCGTTAAAGGGGAAAGCATCTTACTCCTCAAAGACTATGCTCTTACCTTCTGAATTTCTCGGATCCAGCGGTTAACTCCAGATTGTAACTGATTGAGAAAGGTTGGGTCTTCAACCTTATCTCCAAAGTCTGTAACTTTTGGCTTTTCTCCACGTTCATAGCACTGTTTTGCCACATTTGTAATAATTGGATGGATTGGTAGGCTGATCTCCGGAATTTCAATATTTTGCTGCAGGTGAAGGAGCCCCATTTCAAGTTCTGCGATCTTTTTTTCAACCGAGGGAGCCATCTTATCACCATCCCTAAAAAGATATGAAACACCTCAAAGTTTAGTGTGCTCTTGGGCTCCAAAGAGATCCTATGATTTCAGGTTTGTCAAATATTAACAATATATGTATTTATCAATGCAAAGGATTTGTGTCCTCCCGGTTTACTAGCTACACCCTCCAGCCCTAATTTTACATCGTCTCCTGTAATGTCTTGCGAACATTAAGTGACATATGACACTCAGACCGACTACGGAAAATGGCTTTTACCTGTCTGCCTTGCCAGACTCTCTAATGTAGGACTTAAAGAAAGGAGCCACAGCGTTGCTGATGAAAGAATGCAATGTTTCATACGGCGAGTCTTCGCTGAGAGTGAGGACTCGGAGCTGGGACGACACTGGCTTGTCTGCATCGATTACTGGAGTCCGTTTAATGAATGCCAAGCTAAAAACACAGCAAAAGAAGAAATCAGAATAGAGTCTCATTCCTAATCAGCATCAATAATTGTAGCCTTCTTTGTGTTATATACAAATGAAGAATTTGTTTGAATATTTTAATTTAGAAATGAAATTAATCGTTCAAACAACTGCTTTTCTAATAGTGAAATGTATTGCTGATCTTTTTTTACTCACTTATGTGAGAACTGGCGAATTAAGATTACAGTTATTACAGCATGTGGCCATGAAGCCAAGCAGCCTGTCTCACAGCTGAGTTAAGTTCATGATCTTGGCCTCACTAAAACTAGCTTGCACTAGCAACTGTAGGTTATAAGCCATTACGTACTTAAATCTGACCTGATCCTAGTTTGCATCATTCATTTTCAGCACTAAGTAACAGATCAGCTTGAATAAACAAGCATTGCCCACAGGTTAAAGGGAAAAGAGGGTACTCCAGGCTCCCCACAGCCTGGCCTAGACTGACTCTTCCAGTTCCACCTCCTGCTGTGCACCCTCCTCCCCACCCCGAGACACCCTTAAACTAGATGTCCCATTCCCTCAACACGCCGAGTGCTTTTGCGAAGGAGATGTATCTTCACCTGTGGACGTTCTGGGTAACCTTCCAAGAGCAATCCCAGCACGGCCTCTCCCACGGGGCCCTTCCTAATTAGAGTCAATCTCTCTGCTCCCTCCCCACGTTTCCACGGTATCCTGCACCTTAAGATTCCGCCAAGTATTACACTTGGCTGTGTACCTGCCGCTCTTCCTCCCACATGATCACAAGCTTCCTGAGAACAGGAACCAGGTCTAACTTCTTTGCACTTACTGCCATACTTGTATGTAACAGGTGCTCAAAGTTGGTTGAATTAACAGCTTCAAGAAAATTAATAATATTGGTATTCTCTAGTTCCTGGCTCAATGCTTTATACATAACACTTCATATTATTCTAAAAAGGCAAGGAAGCTTCCCGATGTGATACACTGAGAAAGAACAAAGTCACAACTAGTATTCCTGCCAAAAAAGTATACCTTGCATCTAACCATGAGGAACCATCAGCCTGTACTTGTCCCAAATGTCAATGTCATGAAAGGCACTGAGAGGCTCCAGATTAAAGGCGAGTAAAGACAGGAAAATATATGCCACATGAGATCCTGGTCTGGATTCTGGATCAGGGGAAATTACTATAAAGGACATAATTGAGAAACTCTGAATACGTACTGTGATTAGATAATACTATTGTACCAATGTTATATTTCCTGAATTTGATAATTACACCGAGCTTGTGAAGAAGAATCTCCTTTTTCTTGGGAAATACACATTGAAATATTGAGGGATGAAGGGACACGTTGTCTATATGTCCTCAGTGGTTCAGAAAAAAAATGATAATGTAAACAGGGAAAAATGTTAACAACTGGTAAATCTGGGAGTTTACGTACTATTCATGTAACTCTTCTGTAAGCTTGAAATTATTCAAAATAAAAAGTTTAAAAAAGTCAATGAAGGATCAATTATAACATTTATATATTTAAATTTGGACATGTCTGTTGGAATGTAAATTGGTACAACTTTTCTGGAAGGTGGGAAATTTGGTAACATGCATCGAGGACATGAGTGATAAACTGCATCTGAACCAGTAACGCTACACTGAGGGACTTATGCTAAGAAGAATCAGACCTGTACCTAAGAATGTTTACTAGCTATTTACAATAACGCAAAGTCGGATACAACCTGAACACATCATCAGATACGTGAAGTACACTATAGCTCCAATACAAGATGGATGCCACGATATGGCCATTGAAATAAAAACACTTCAGAACTGACACTGAACACATGAAATAAAAAATCAGATACTGAATTTAAAGCACAGAAAAAATCTTCTTAGGGCGTTTTCTGTTTTCTTAAGGTGTTATCTGATTCGATTAAGAGTCACATTAATTCCCACAAATTCATAATCTCAGATAATGGTATATTCACACTACTCACCTATTGGACTTAATCCCATAATGAATGTCTATGTTGATGTTATAGGAAATGAATTCTTTTTCTTCTTCTCCTTCATCACCAACGTCCTCTACAAATCATAATAAATGTTACGTCAAATTTATATCAACATTTACAACTTTTATTTTAGCGGCTGGTTAGAGAATGACTGACCGCACCCCCGCCCCGACATTTAAACCCCTACAGAACCTGCCTCCTAACCATTTTTTCTGACTCCTGACTCAGTCACTACTTGCTGTGGGACTTTGGGCAAGGTGGGTACCTTCTCTGTGTCCCATTTCCTTGTCTGTAAATGGGGAAAGCAGCAGGATGTCTGGTTTGCTAACGCATGCAAAGCCCCGGAGCAGTAGCGCCCGGGCTGCCCAGAAGTTCCGGGTGTGTGCGCTGTCTCAAGTTCTCTCCCCATCCCAGCCGTCTCATCCCCTGGGCTCCACACACAGGAAGTCACTCCAGTCCCCAAACACACAAGTGCACCCTGCTCAGCTGTTTACTCAACACTCCCTCTACGTGGCACGCCCCCCCAACCCCTTCAAGGCCAGGCCCTGCGCAAATTCCTACAGGAAAGCTGCTGTCACGAAGCACCGAGGCATCACCCAGAGGAGTGCACCTCGCTGGCCTTCTGCTCCAACCCGCACTGGTCAGTCTGCCCTGGCGGGGGTCCCGACTGCATCCTCACCCCACCTGTGAGGTCCTGGGAGGCAGGGCCCTGGGAGATTCCACACGCCCATGTACACACGGAGCCATTGTAAAGGCTCACTGGAATTTGATAGCAAGATAGCCTCAAGACGCATGTGCGCTAAATTTCTAAACCATTAAAAATTTGTAAGAATGGAAAATAACCCAAACTTCCAGTATTAATCAACTAGCTGTCTAACTGTCCTAATCGCATTATCTTTACAATGATGCATTGACTGAAAGATCACGTTGGCAAAAATCACCGCGTAAAGACTAACTGAACATGATTGTTTCAAAATGGTTTGCCCTCACACTTACCTTGATGTGACAGAAAGGGCAGTAAACTTAACCGTCAGAGATCTGGAATCAAATCCCGTCACTTACAAGCTAAGTACAGTCCTTTTTCTTCTGCTGGGCTTCAAATTCTTGATGTAAAATGGACAGCGGGGGTGGGGGTGGGACACTGTATCGTGCGGTCTATAAGGTTTCCTTAAGCACCTAAACCAGGAAATCCAGTGTATAGGGTCTGAGCAAAAGCTACTGGCTTCATTAGTTTTAAGATGAGACAAATAAAAAATCCACACTAAAAGAGTAAAAAATATTAGTATATCTATCAAGAAGAAAATAACTCTTACAAAATATTGTTTTTGGTTCAATTTTAGGACAGGAAGGAGGAGTGAGTGGTAGAACATTCAAGTATGCCAGGTACTTCTAGCTGTTTTTACAAAATGACTATTTAAAAAACAACAAACTGAGCAACTGATTTTTCTAATCATTCCAATGTGGATACATAAGATAAATCTTACTGCCGGAAACCAACCACACCTTATGATTTGACTGCCAACTGTAAAATACCAGCATATGGACAAAAACTATAGGGAACACTCCCAAATTAAAATAGTTGTCAGCGTGGTGGAATCATGAAATATTTCCTCCCTCAACTTTCTGAACTTTCTGTAATACTGTTCCATGATTCATATAAAATTTACATGTCATCAAAGTAACATCCAAATGATACATGTAGGAAATAACAGTAACATTTCATAATCAAACTAAACAAAATGTGGTGTGTTAACTTTGCGTCATTTCATCCCCCAGATCGGGATTCACCACCTACACAAATAAAATCCCAGAGTAACTGTGCTGTCAGGAGGCAGCATCTAACCCCAGTGCCGGCACTTCCTGATGCAAACAGGGTGAAAGGACTCAGATGCTCTGCCAGGCGATGAGTCACAGCTCTGCCCCGCCCAGTCCCGCTAGGGAGACTGCAATGCGGTAGCGGTAGCGTGCTGGTAGAGTGCCACTCAGCTCCGCTCAGGAAGGCACGCCCAATGACATAATCCAAAGTCACAGAGAATGTAACCATGTCCCCTGCTGCTTTTTAAAATTTTACCTTCTCTATGACACTGACTTATAGAAGTCATTATTAATCTGTCACAGAGTACCTTTTGGATTCGTTTTTAATGCTTATTCCCTATACAATCAGAAACCAAATGAATTCTACGTCTGACTCCCATTTATAAAGAATCGATGGCATTATTTTATAAACTGCCATCAAATAATTTAACCTTTTCTTCTCACTGTAAATTATTACATCTTCAAAATAATAAATAATACGACATTCTACTTCTGCAGAAACATTTTTTAAAAACTGCTCACAGAGACTGGAGGAACTCCCGAGACTATGGCCCTAAGACAGCCTTCTGACCTGGAACTGAAGCCATTCCCGGAGACCACCTTTCAGCCAAACCACAGACAGACCCATAAAATAAACACCAACACCGGAGAGGAACATGCTCCTTAGAACAATGAATTATACGAGATCAAAAGGGCAACGTGTGCCCAAAAGCAAACATGAGAAGTCAGGAAGGGGTGGAAAATCAGGATGAAAGGAAACGGGGAACCTAGGACGGAAATGGGAAGAGTGCTGACACATGTGGGGAATGAAACCAATGTCATGGAACACTCTGTGTACAAAACTATCAAATGGAAAACTAGTTTGCTCTGAAAGTTTTTTCACCTAACGCACTATAAAATTTTTTTTTTTTAAATAATGTTCAGAGGAGAGAGGGACCGTTGGTTGTTAACTCTTGGTAACAAAGAAGCTATTGATCCTGTTCCATTCGGAAGTTAATATGCAAGCACCATATGCATGTTATTCTGGTAATGTCACTTTCAGTAAAGTTGGAATCAGGTTCCCGATGCTGATAAAGTTACTGGTTAACACCCAATGGACCAATTATTGCACTGTTAAGGCACCCAGCCCAGAAATCAACGGGCTGGTTCATAGCTTTGGGGTGAGCTATCCTGACACACATTACAATGACCGGTGGCCATCTCTTTGGTTAACTTCCGAGAGTTCATTGTGTTTCTAGTAATGTTCAAAATGTCATTTAACACTAATCTGTGTATACTTCTACTGGAAGACTAGTTTAAGGCATTTCAAACTACTAGCGATTTCTATCACTGCATTGTGAACGAGGGCAGCCTACATCACGTTTAATGAAATATAAAAAAGATGCAAGTTCAATTACCTTAAGAATTACACTGTTGTTGCTGACTCCCAGCAACCCTACAGGACAGAGGAGAACTGCCCCACACAGTTTCCTAGGCTGTAATCTTTACTGAAGCAGGCTGGCACAACTTTCTCCCGAGGAGCAGCTGGTGGGTTCTAACAGCTGACCTTTCAGTTAGCAGCCAAGTGCTTAATCACTGCGCCACCAGGGCTCCCTAAGAATTACACTCCCCCCCTTAAGTAACCGTAATTTTCACAAAATCTGATGAACAAGCCATCAGCAAATGGGCTAACACACAGGGATCCAGCACCAGCTTCCTGGTCTCACTCTCCCTCCAGCCACACATCCAGTCTCGTCTCCACCTGCAGCCAGAGCCACTCATCTTCTGTGGCCCACACCAAAAAGCAAAACCAAACCCATTGCCGTCAAGTCAATTCCAACTCACTGTGACCCTGCACTTCCAAAAGGACTCATTACATGTTTCCTGGTTCTCTTTATCCTTCATCTTTTTTCCCTTTCAAAATCAGAAACATACCAATACCAAATTATTTGAGTTGATGGTTATCATATGATCCTCCCCTTTCTTCTAATGAGGCTGCCTTAGTTTTCCCCTTTCCCATCTGGGGTGCGTTCTCTTGTCACCTCGGGGTCCAGCCTTTCATCCTCCTGGGGAGCCCTGACTTGCCTGCCACACCCACCCCCTGCTCTGTGTAAGGCTAAGAACGAGGTGAGAGGGTCTGAGTTTCCTCTTCCACCTGAAGGTTTCTGTCTGGAGCATCGCAAGGAGTATGAAAGGAGAGTGACACCCCTATGATACCTGCAAACAATGTAAAGTTGGGGTTCATTCTTTATTTCTAGAAAAAGACAAATAAAAACTAAGATGTTATTAATGCCTAAGAAACTTAAGATCTAGTACTTTTTAAGGCTAATACTAATTCAAAAGACATAACTGATATGAAATAGACTAAAACGAACATTCTCACTTCAATGGATACCAAGGAATTGCACAGAGATTATTAGTTTTTAGGGTTCAGACACCCCCATCCCAACTGGGTCTTAAATTCCTGGGGTTTCAGTTTCCTCACTAGGAGAGGCGGAGGCTAGATGGTATCTCCTGCTCCTCCCTGCCTGATCCTCTACAATGCTGATAAACACAATTCCCACCCACCTTCACCTGGCCATTCACCACTGGGTGGCAAGCAAAGTCTAGAAATGAACACTACACTTGTTAGGCATCATTCTGCTACATTTCTTAAACTTTCAGGAAAATTAAATCCTCAGAAAAATAATTTCTAAAAATCCCCAAAAACATTCCCGACCAAACGTTAGCACCGCCACATCTCGAGGAAGCTGGGCACTGTGACAGCTCCAGCTGTGTTCCAAGCCAGTCCCCAGCCGCCCCTGCACTACGGAAGAGGAGGTAAAACCCTCCCAATCACCCATCTTAGGAGAAACTATCATTTCAAGCTTAAGACAAAAACAAACCAAACGCATTGCCTTCGAGTCGATTCTGACTCATAGCGACCCAACAGGACAGAGTAGAACTGCCCCATAGAGTTTCCAGGGAGTGGCTGGTGGATTGATTTGAACTGCCGCTCTTTTGGTTAGCGGCTGAGCTCTTAACCAGGGCTACCACTATTTTTGGTCTTAATGACAAAATTCCAAACATTAGGCTGGGTAAAGCAAGACACCTGAGGGTAAAAAAAAAAATCAGGCACAGCAAGCACTTTATCCCAACCTAGTCACTAAGGAGCTACTGGTTCCAGCAGCTGCAAACGGAAGCACATGTGACCTGTTCCTACCTATTCCCCTAACCTCTCACAGGCTAGAACACAATGAAGAAATCCGCTGCAGGTAAAACAAATGGACAAATGAACAAAAACCAAACCCACTGCCATTGAAATGCCTAGTTCACTGATGAATAAAACAGAGCTGATCTGGTCACAATTCATCAGCATACTATGAAGGAAAGAGTTTTCCTACAGGCCAGAATTACTGAAGGACGTCTCCTTTTAAAACGAGGAGCTATAAACTGAACATTCCCTTTCCTGCTAATTCTCCACTTCTTCACTAGCAAAATAAGCCATTACATTCACAACCTGTATTCCGCCTTTTAAGAACGCTGCACTTCAACAAAACAACGAAAACATACGTTTAACTGGGGTAGCTTCATTAAAAAGTATATATGGCTTCACATAAAAAAAATGCTTCTATATGCAATTGCAAGTGTTTGGGCAATTTTTTTCATGGAAAAAAAAATGGGGGAAGGGTAATGAAAGCAATTTCCCCTGCTCATTAAATAATCACATGACTTCGTCGCCAGTGGTGGTCTTTGTCCAGTTTAAAGAAATCAGACGCGTTTTCCACATTAACGCAGGCACACCTTTCACCGTACTTAACCACTGGATGCTCACGTTTGATTAAATGTACCAACGCCAACACCAACTCATAACCAGACACGAGACAGCCCTCCCCCCGGTGTCCTGGGTCTGTCACTCAGCCTATCTAAACTGTTCTAGTGTAGCCAGGATGCTGAAACCAGCCTAAAATCAATGTTTAAATCTTTCCTTAGACTTTCATAAGAAAAAAAATAAATTATGGAAACATTAAATTACTAAAAATACTCCAGAAATTTCTATGACTACAGGAATGAGGTAGGATTTCAATTTCAGATGATCTCATTCCTCAGTCAACTTTCAAAAGTGCAAGTCATCATCTAAAGCACAATTAAAAAAAAATTATTAAAAAAAAAGTGCAAGTCATTATGGGACCAAGATTTGGATGTCTGGATATTTGTTTTACTGAAAGGAAGAAAATGTACCCAGAAAGAAACCACAGAGACAACTTGTACTACCAGAGGATACTACAGAAATCAGTCGCCCCCCAATAACTTTAACAAAGTGCAATTCTAAGTTGTTTGAAAAAATGTGAATTACTGAATAACAAAGAACTCACAAAATTTTTCCACAGAAATAAATTGTGACATGTCGTGGGGTTGGCAACCAATGTCACAAAACAATGTTTAATCAGAAATTAATTTGCTCTGTAAACCTTCATCTAAAGTACAATTAAAAAAAAAAGACAAGGGAAAAAAATAAATTGTGACTGATTTCAATATATACATTGTGCAGTAATAATGACCAAGAATTAACCAAGGTAAAATTATTCAAAATACAATAACTGAAAAAGGAGACTAACATATATTTTAATAAAACCAAACAACGTACACGCACTGAAAAACGACCAGGGAGACATACAACAAAATGCAGACAGTGGTTATAGCTAGGTAGAGGGATTCCAGGGGATTTAAATTTTATTTATGTGTGTACTCTAAATTTTCCACAATGACTACATACTCTTTTTGAAAAAAGAGAAAATGAGTTAAATGTTCTTTAAAACACTGGTTTCCATGCAGGGAAACGTAACCCCAAACAACCCTAAACATCATTAATACCCTAAAAATGGCTTAGTTGCACTGAAGGTTCCATGTGGATCTAGGAAAAATATTCTCTCTCTCTCACCCCACAAGAATCAAGGCTACAATGAAACATCTTCTGGGTCAGAAGAGCCTTTGAAAGAAACAAACTATCAGAAAGAAATACAAGACAGGTCAGAGAACGGTGTACAGGTTCTCTGGTATAAATTGCCTTATCCACAAGAGAACCTATAGTTTTTGGAGATGGCAGGCAGCTTGCTGGCAAATATTTCCAGACAATCACCAATCCCTCTATGCCAACATAAAATTTCCAAGGACACCACCGTGCCTGGGCTCCCAGATACAAGGTGCCACACCCATAGGCCCTAATCAAACATGCTCACCACTAGGGGTACAAAACAAAACAAAACAAAAAAACCCAAACCCAATGTGGACTCAGTGACTCCACAGGACAGAGTAGAACTGCTCCCAAGGAGCGGCTGGTGGATATGAACTGCCAACCTTTAGGTTAGTAGCTGAGCTCTTAACCACTGTGCCACCAGGGTTCCAGGACTAAAAAGTGGTCTTAAAGGGGAAACCCTCCCTGCAGGCGAGCTCCCAGGGTAACTCTGGTCTGCTGCTCTGAGATCACTGCTACAGGACTTGAGATGCTTGGAAGATGCCAACCTTCCAGCCCAGCTCAACCAGATGGTTAACCTCAGCAGTCTTCTCTTTTTTTTAATCTGTAAAATCAGACTAGGATATCCAAGAACGGTCACTAGGATCCTCTAAGCATTACACAAATAGGAAGCATGCTTAAGCAAAATAAGCAATAGACTGGAAGCTGAGATGTTGAATCTAGCCTAGGGACCTCTGGCAAGTCACTGAACCCGAGCCTCAGTTTCCCCAAGTTTAACATGGGAAGATACAGCCATCAGTAAGGATGCTGTGAGGACCCAGAGGGAGACCTCGGTGTGGGCATCTCCCTACAACAGTGATGCTCCGCAAGCCCCGGGTGACACTGTCATTCTAGGCCTCGGCGTGGGGGTTCGTGGGCGCAGGGCTGGGTGCCCGCTGCTAATGCTGCCCAGAGCTCCGAGCCACCTCGTCCTCCTCCCCAACACCGAGACCACCTAGGGGCCAGAATCCCGCTGCCCAAGGCTGCGCGGGTCGCCCAGATACATCCCTCCCGAGGCCGGCCTGGCCTGGACACAAATCGAAACTGAAAAGCTCATGTGACATTGGAGGCAGGGATGCGGCCTCCGCCCGCGCTCAGCCCTGGAGACGCTGTCTCCACCCAACTCGGCCATCTTGAGAGGCCCGAGCAGACAAAGCCATCCCATTGTTTCTCGCGTGACGGCAAGAGAGGGACACTCTCGTCCCTCCCCGCAGCCCTGGACGGGACAGCCCCCGGCGCCCCGGCCTGGGGAGGGGGTGTGGCGAGAGAGGCCCAGGCGGGGTGTCTGCGGCCGTGGGTGCCGCCCGGCCCTGCCCTCCCCGGGGACCCTTTCCAGGGTGTCTGCGCCGTGGGGGGGACCCTTCCTGGGTGTGTCTGATGCCATGCGGGACCCTTCTCGGGGTGTCTGCAGCCATGGGGATCTTTATTGGGGTAGGGGGAGGTCTGCAGCTGTGGGGGACCTGGCCGGCCCTGCCCTCCGTGGGGACCTTCTCAGGGTGTCCGCGGCCGGGGGGACCCTTCCTGGGACATCTGCGGCCGTGGGGGACCTGGCCGGCCCTGCCCTCCGCAAGGACCCTTCCCCGAGTGTCTGTGGCCGTGGGAGGACCCTTCCTGTTGTGTCTGAGGCTATGAGGACCTGGCCGACCCTGCCCTCCGTGGGGGCCCTTCCCTGGGTGTCTGCGGCCCGGCTGCCCCGCCCCGGCACGGCACCTTTGAGGGTGGACCTCTCCACCAGGACCGTGTGGACCTGCGGGTCGGACAGGAACTTGCGCATCTGCTCCAGGGCGCTCTTCTCCTCCAGCGCCGCCTCGAGCGCTGCCGGCGCCTCGCCGCCGTCCTCCAGCAGCAGCGGCACCAGCTTGCGCAGGTGCTTCTGCAGCACCGACACGTCGGCCACATTCTGCACGGCCGACACCTCCAGGCCGGCCGAGCCGTCCTCGCCGCCGCCGCCGCCGCCGCCGGGCTCCGACATGGCGCCGCTCGGGGGCCGCGACTCCGCGGAAGAATGAGAGAAACCGGCGCCGGAAGCCGCGCGGCCCGCTACCCGCGACCGACTGAGAGAGCGGCTCCGGGTCCGCCCTAAAGGCCGCCGCCGGCTCCGCCCCGCCCTCCGGCCGCAGCCACCGGCACCCGCTCGCGGCCCTGCGTCACTGCGTCGCGCACGCGCGGCCCAGCGACGCTGCCGCGCGGCCTGCTGGGACTTGTAGTCCCCGCGCTGGGCGGGGCCCGCGCTGTTTCCGCACCGAAAGCCCTGAAGACCGAATTTAGCACCTGGGTGACTGCGGGCGGTCAGGAACCGCGTCTGTCTTGTTCACTGCTACGGCCGCAGCGAACAGCACAGTGCCAAGACACTCCATAAATACTGAATGAGTGAATAAATGAATGAAGGGTGTTAATGACAAGAGCAAACATTTATCGAGCACTTAGCTTGTGCCCGGCGTTGTTCTAAGTACTTAACCTTAAATGAATGAATGAACGAGTGAATGACTACAGTGTGTTCACCGTTAAGTGCTAAAATATAGGCACTTAATATGAATATATTATAAATGTAAATTCGTTATTAGACACAGAGGAAGTGAAGACATTTTTCAGATGAGATAAGGGGTGTGTCAGAACAGTTACATGACTAGGCTGGAAGGGGGAGGCTGGCGGGGGGTGGGAGGGCACATTCCCAGCGGAGGAAGTAGTCTCTGCAATGGCAGAGGGGCCTGAAGGTTGTGGCTGGAGTACTGACTGCAGGGCAAAGTAAGGTTAGCCAGAAGAGGACACCTGAAGAGGTGGGCTGACACTGTGATAGGCCCTAATGACAAAAACCATTCTCCACAAGGATGCTTGTAAGGCCCAAGAGGGAGACCTGGGGTGTCCCTGTCATCCCGGGCCTCCTCGACAGCGAGACCAAGAATCTCAGCGGCTGATGTTTGTAATTAGAGATGACAGTTCCAAGGAGGAGTAACTGGCCTTTGAAATTCAAACTCCTAACTTGCTTCTTGGACTGGGCAGCTGGAGGGCGAGAAGCCAAAGGTGTTTGGGCAGTCGGAGAGCTGAGGCCTGGTTGGTGGAATAGTGATGGGATGATCTGATGTCCTTAAAGCATTTTGGAAAACTGTGAAATATACAAAATGCTCCCTCCTTGCTCATTTACCCAGCACTAGGCTCTAGGGTAGTACCCCATCCTCCTGCCCTCCTTCAGCCCTCGGGCCACCCTTGTGTGATGTGCCCAAGTTGTTCTAAACAGTCTTCCAGGAAAAAAAGAAAGCAACAGCACCAAGTTTGTGCTCTGAACATAATAGTAATGAATAAGAACAACGCCACAAACCGCTATAGCTGAGTGCTCACTACGTGTGGGGCACTAGGCTAGGGGCTTTGGGGTAGGAACAGGGACAAAAAGGGCAATCCGTTAGGTACAGGTCAGTAAACTCTGAATTAGCCACACACCATCAGAGACCCAGAAGCCCAGGCAGGGACTTGGCAGATGGAGAGGCTGCATGCAGGCTGTGCTGTGAGTCAGCACAGGCCAGGAGACACAGTCTCTGGGGCATCAAGGGATTCGTCTGCAGCCTGGCCCCAAGCCAGGGCCCAGAGCAGCAGACTCTGGGTTTGCAACCCTGTAGGAGACGCTCAAAATTCAAAGCGTTTGCCATTTCTAAGGGAATGGAAATGTAAGAACCTAACCAATCAACATGCGAGGATTCATACATTGATGAACCGTGCTGCATTTCTGTTTTCCAAAGATGTTTGTTACGTTTAATTTAAAAATAAGCATGACCAACACTGACTGAGTACCTACGAGGCAAGGTGCTGAGTGCATCTTGGACTCGGCAGGTACCCACCTGGCTAGACTGCCCTGCAGCCGCAGGGTCAAGGGTACTTCCTGAGAGGGGCCCTTTCAGGCTCCTTGTGCAGGACTCTGCCCCTGCCATGCCACCAAGCTGACCCTGAGTGTCTGTGTGTGGCGGGGGACAACCCAGACTCATGGCAACCCCATGTGTTTCAGAGCAGAACAGTGCTCCATAGGGTTTTCAATGGCTGATTTTTTGGAAGTAGATCACCAGGCCTCTCTTCCTAGGCAACTCTGGGTGGACTCTAACCTTCAACCTGCTGGCTAGCAGCCCAGCGCATTAACCATTTGCACCACGCAGGAACTCCATTGTCCATAGTTGAATCTGCTTTTAATTGACAGTAGGCACGGCGTGTGGGACAGAGAAAATCCATTCAGGGTTGATGGAGGATGATAGTGGCACAGAGGTATTTTATCAGAAACCGGGGGCTATCTCTCTAGGTGGATGAAAGTCTGTCCATTCTCCCCGACCCCCACGCCTCCTCTTTGAAAGACCGCACCCGTGGCTTCTGAACTCCAAGCTGGCCCGGCCCCTCCCCTGAACCCTTGGGCGGCCCAGCCCCTCAGTGGACCTATTGCTGGCCCAGGACCTCTAGGGCTCCGCCCCCGGGGTTCCGCTCTTCTCCCTGACAACCACGTTATTCCCTCAGCTCATTCATCCAGCTGGCGGTAGGGAGGTCTCGGATCTGGACTAAAAGCGCGACCTCGGCCAATGGTGCGCAGCCCGTGCAAGGGCTCCTCGCGGCTCTCAGCCCTGGTTCCGTCGCGCGGCGCTCAGGAGGGCGGGGATGGTCCCCGACGCCCCAGGCCGCAGGGCGGGTTCTGGGGACGCTCCTCCCAGGACTCAGGCTTGGTCCAGCGAGCTCGGGGTGAGGCTTGAACTAAGCCCGGGCCCTGGGGGCTGCGAGACTCGCGTGGGTGCCGTTTGGGAGTGGGATGTGGTGAGCGCATCCCAGGAACAGTCTCGAGGGGTGCGCACTGGAATCCCCCGCAGGGAGGCCCCAGTTGCCCGTCCTTACCGGCGTCTCAGCTTCCCAAGGTCACCTGAGTCACTTGACCAGGGTTCCAGAGAGAGTCATGGCAGTGACTCTCGCGGGTCAGCCTGCATCCCACTGCCCATCGGGAAGACGTTGGAGAAGCTCGTCTCTAATTACGCAGACGATCCCTACCCCGCTCTCCTAACTGCTGCGTTAGCCGCGGCTGTGCTCTAGCCCTCTGAAAACTCGCTGCCGGCTGCCCTCGGCCAGCAGCGCTGCAGCCAGGCCGCCCCTATCTGGGAATGCCCGGCTCTCCTCCTACTGAAGATCTGACTCTGTCCTCTGCGACGCCGCAGCGCCCTCTGCGCGCTGGACCCCATCCCTCTCCCGACATCGCTTCTGCAATTCTCCCCTTACTCCGAATGTTCTTGCTCTCCCTGTTGAATTCCTCTTACCGGTTCCAACCTACTGTAATGGATTCCTTCTTTAAAAAGAAATAACAGTGATAATAGTCATAATAACCCCCCAACACCCCCTTCCCAACACCTCTCCATCTTTTTACTGCCCTTGACTGCAAAATTCCTTGGGAAAAGGTGTCCACAGGCATGTCCCAAGCCCTTGCCTGCACTCTGCTTGGACATACGGATCAGGCTTCCTCCCATACCCCGTTGCCACTGGGTCAGTTCCGGCTTATAGTGGCCCAATAGGACAGAGTAAAACTGCCCCATAGGGTTTCCAAGGAGTGGCTGGTGGATTTGGCTGCCAACCTTTTGGTTAGCAGCCTGAGCTCTTAATTACTGCACTGTCCCCCCTAATTTTCAACAGAACTCTAGCTGCAAGAGAGTCTGGGAAATGTAAATACACACATATGTTGTCGTTAGGTGTCCTCTAGTCAATTCCGACTCATAGCGATCCTATGTACAACAGAACGAAACACACATATATTAAATATATGTTGCTGTTAGGTGCCAGCAAGTCGTTTTCAACTCACAGTGACCCTATGTGACAGAGTAGAACGGCTCCATAAGGTTTTCTAGGCTGTAATCTTTACGGGAGCAGATTGCCAGGTCTTTCTTCCTTGGAGCCAGTGGGTGGATTCAAACCGCTGACCTTTTGGTTAGCAGCTGAGCACTTAACCATGTGTCACCAGGGCTCTGTGTGTATATATACACCTGCAAAGCTGGAACCTGTGTAAGGCCGAAACTTGTCAGAGAAGGAAAACCAAAATATTTTTCACTTCAATGAATGATAGAAGAGTAGTAAGACTGCACCCTGTCTGATGCGGAAAACTTGCGAGACCGGGAAAAACGAGGCAGTCTCATCAAGTTCTGGCTCACAGGTTTCACTGTGTGTGTGTGTGTGTGTGTGTGTGTGTGTGTGTGTGTGTGTACAGACATATATATATAGTCCTGGGTGGTGCAAATGGTTAAGTGCTCAACTACCAGCTAAAAGGTTGGCAATTCGAATCCACCCAGAGGCTCCTCAGAAGACAGGCCTGGCAATCTGCTTCTGAGAGGTCACAGCCTTGAAAGCCCTATGGAGCACAGGTCTACTCTGCACGCTTGGGACCACCATGAGTTAGAATCAACTTTATGCAACTCACAACAACAACACAAACACACACACATAACCATATATATTTATATACTTAAACACACATATACAATGGCTGGGTGGGGATGACTGTGCAATAGTGTGAATATACTAAAACCCACTGAACTGTATACTTAAAATGGTTCAAATGGTAAGTTTTTTCTCAATGAAATAAAATTTTACCCAGAACAACTAGATGGTGCCCACTTACCACCACTGACTGCTCTGGCAGGGATCACAATAGAGGGTCCTGGACAGAGTGGGAGAAAAATGTAGAATAAAATTCAAATTCACACACACACACACAAAAAGACCAGGCTTCCTGGTCTGACAGAGACTGGAGAAACCCTAAGAGTACGACCCCCACCCCACCTGACACCCTTTTAATTCAGTACTGAAGTCACTCCTGACAGGTCTATAGGACCAACAAGAACACACACGAGGGACGTGCTTCATAGTTTAATCATGTATACGAGACTAATGGGCACACCAGCCCGAAAGCAAAGACAAGAAGGCAGGAAGGGACAGGAAAACTGGACAACTGGAAACAGGGAACTCGGGATGGAGACGGCGAGAGTGTTGACACAGTATGGGGTTGGCAACCAATGTCACAACACAATTTGTGTATTAACCATTTGATGAGAAACTAATTTGCTCTGTAAACTTTCACCTAAATCACAATAAAATAAATAAATAAATAAAACTTTAAAAATGAATGTGTGGGCTGAAAAAATGATCAATTGGAAAAATTACAATTGTTCTATGATCTTCAAAACATTAAAAACTTTTACTATTGGTTATAAATATATAGGGAAATCAAAAAATAGTAAAGATATTTATTTAATACATTCTAATTTTAAACACTAGAAACCCTGAGAATGTGTTTTATTTCTTTGTATAAAACTTGTCAGAGTAGTTTGAACAGTGCTTTATTTCTCATCGTTAACTTACAATATGAGCGAGCATCTATTCTATGCCTTGGTGAGTTCTCTACATTTTGATCAGCTTCCAACATTTTATCCTTTGTGCTTTGAATGCCATGAAATATCTCATTTACATCAATAAGTTCACCTTCACTAAGTTTCTCTGGCTGCATATCTAGAGTCTCTGGAACGGCACAGCAGGTCAGTATTTCTGTCATGGATTGAGTTATGTCTCCCTAAAAATGTGTGTATTAATTTGGCTGGGCCATGATTCTCAGTATTGTGTGATTTTCCTGTATGTTATAAATCCTGCCTCTCTGATGATGAATGGGAGAAAAGATTGAAGTTGTCAAGGATTTCATTTTACTTGGATCCACAGTCAACACCCATGGAAGCAGCAGTCAAGACATCAAAAGACGCATTGCATTGGGCAAATCTGCTGCAAAAGACGTCTTTAAAGTGTTGAAAAGCAAAGATGTCACCTTGAGGACTAAGGTGTGCCTGACCCAAGCCATGGTGTTTTCAATCACCTCATATGCATGTGAAAGCTAGACAATTAATAAGAAAGACAGAAGAAGAATTGATGCCTTTGAATTGTGGTGTCAGAGGAGAATACTGAACACACCATGGACTTCCAAAAGAATGAACAGGTCTGTCGTGGAAGAAGTACAACCAGAATGCTCCTTAGAAGCAAGGATGGTGAGACTATGTCTTACATACTTTGGACATGTTGTCAGAAGAGATCAGTCCCTGGAGAAGGACATCATGCTTGGTAAAGTAGAGGGTCAGCGAAAATGAGGAAGAACCTCAATGAGATGGATTGACACAGTGGCTGCAACAATGGACTCAAGCAGAACAATGATTGTGAGGATGGCGCAGGACCGGGCAGTGTTTCATTCTGTTGTTCATAGGGTCGCTGAGTTGGAACCGACTTGATGGCACCTAACAACAACAACAACATGATGCTAATGAGAGAAGATGGGCAGCAGTTGTGTTAGTGAGGCAGGACTCAATCTACAAGACTGGATTGTGTCTTGAGGCAATCTCTTGAGATATAAAAGATAGAAGTGAGCAGAGAGACAGGGGGACCTCATACCGCCAAGAAAGCAGTGATGGGAGCAGAGCGAATCCTTTGGACCCAGGGTCCCTGCACGGAGAAGCTCCTAGTCCAGGGGAACATTGGCAAGAAAGGCGACACAGAGAGAATGCCTTTCCCTGGAGCTGATGCCCCGAATTTGGGCTTTTAGCCTACTTTACTGTAAGGAAATAAATTTCTCTTTGTTAAAGCCATCCACTTGTGGTGTTTCTGTTACAGCAGCACTACATGACCCAGACAATTTCCATGGTCAGCTATTTCTTCTATAACTTCATTTAAGTTTGATTTGAATTTTACTTCCAGCATTATCACTTTTTGTTCTTTGCCACACTTTCATCTTTGTTTGCCAATTCCCTCTTTGGTATCCATTTTTGTAAAATGTTCCGCGTGTTTATCCCTGGGAGACAAGGAGGTAACACAACTACACACTTTACTGTCTGTGAATGAACTGAATAACAGATGCACATCTGTTAGAATGTGAAGTTTGTTCTTAACGCAATTAGTCACAGTTAATGTATTATGGTAACTGATATTTGAACTGTGCTGTTGGGGAACCGGTGTAACTTAACTAAACCATAGTCATGAAATTTGTCCATTCTGGAAAGCCTGAACTGACTTCTTTCTTCCTTCATTTTCTTGCTCCTTCTCCCTCTTCAAGCAGGAGCCAGCCTGGGCCGGCTGCCCCAGGACTGAAAGCAGGAGCCAGCCTGGGCCGGCTTCCCCAGGACTGAAAGCAGGAGCCAGCCTGGGCCGGCTGCCCCAGGACTGAAAGCAGGAGCCTGTCGGAACGGCGACGGTAGCCAACTGCACAACTCTTACAGAGAAGTGGGGCCAAAGAGGGTCACTCTGAGGAGACGACCCAGGCTTCAGTCCCAGGAGTTTATTTATAGTCAGTATAGCAATAGTGAGGGAATGGTGAAGCACATAACAGAACAATGGGTTTTGGGTGAATAACAATAAGTTTCGGGCAAGGAAGAATGGACTTCAGGTAAACAAGGCAATTAGTAAAGGAACAGTAGGTTTTGGGAAAACAGGACGTGCCTAATCTCCTTCCCATCGCCGACAAGCCCCAACATGCTGTGTGCAACAGTGCGGGGCCAAACATGTTGAGACTTGTCAGTGATGAGAAAGAGATCAACAGTGAGGAGCTGAAGTTGACAACAGTGCAGCCATCTTTCAATGGCACATATCCCCACATTTCCCCCCTTTTGTTTAATTAATGGAATAAGAATCAGGAGGGTTTTAACTGGTCCAACAAATTCACGTTAGGGTAAGGTAAAATTTTCTCTACAAGACATAATTTAAGATTATCTCAGCTACTGTCTCCACACCTCAGGGCCCGGCTGATGCTTAGGGAATCTTTGTGAGTCTTTGTGAGCCCAGCTTCAGCTGGGTCACACATATGCTCAAGGGCTCCTAGATGGCGGCCATGGCAGGCTCTTTAAACTCACGGTGCTAGTTTTCCACCGGATACCATCTGGTTCTTCACCAGGTTACTAAGTAAGAGCGATGCTCTCATCAATTGCATTGCCGGAGTGAGTGGACTCAATGCACATCAACATCTTAACCCAAGGCCTTTAGGTGTGTATGACAATAGAGGACAACCTCATAAAGATAGTATAGTCCTCTGCACCAACCATGCTCTGATTGTTGGACCAATGGGTTTCCTCCGACCCTCATTTTGTAAGTTAAACACTATCTTTTAACATTCACTAAGATTATTATTCTTAAAGGCTCAAAGATTCATTAACAATCAAACAAGCAATGATTTACACAACTTCACTATTACTTGGAAGGGAATCATCTTAGAAACCTATTTATACAGAAGCATCTAATCTAGAAGAAGCAGAAAATATAGAGGAATGTACACATAACAATTTTCATCAAGAAGTCATCGATCAACAAGATAAGATTAATCAGTAATTTCTTAAAATCTGCCATGTGAAGGGCCTTCTTAAGTGGAGGTCTTCAATTTTCCTGTCTCTTGTTTAGGTAATTGATAGTGAATGGTCCAGGCGTAGAAGACTGACTTCTGTTGGTGATGGGAGATCTTCAGGGAGTAGAGACA
Source organism: Trichechus manatus latirostris (assembly GCF_000243295.1). Lineage (NCBI taxonomy): Eukaryota > Metazoa > Chordata > Mammalia > Sirenia > Trichechidae > Trichechus > Trichechus manatus. The sequence goes on from NW_004443981.1 coordinate 10,075,476, forward strand.
TTGGATGACTATAAAGAAGGATAAGACTATTAGACATCCTATGGCAAAAAGGATCCAAACACAGAGATTGAGTCCAGAGAACCAATGTGTAGGATTAAGCCAGTAGGCAAAATCATTAAGTGTAGTGAGTATAACTTTATTAGATTCTGCTTGTAGTTTTAAGAGTTGTTCTTGTAACTGGAATTGTAATTTTTGAATATCACTTTTCAAT
>NW_004443981.1:10075786-10078348 GCF_000243295.1 Trichechus manatus latirostris
AACATGTTGAGACTTGTCAGTGATGAGAAAGAGATCAACAGTGAGGAGCTGAAGTTGACAACAGTGCAGCCATCTTTCAATGGCACATATCCCCACATTTCCCCCCTTTTGTTTAATTAATGGAATAAGAATCAGGAGGGTTTTAACTGGTCCAACAAATTCACGTTAGGGTAAGGTAAAATTTTCTCTACAAGACATAATTTAAGATTATCTCAGCTACTGTCTCCACACCTCAGGGCCCGGCTGATGCTTAGGGAATCTTTGTGAGTCTTTGTGAGCCCAGCTTCAGCTGGGTCACACATATGCTCAAGGGCTCCTAGATGGCGGCCATGGCAGGCTCTTTAAACTCACGGTGCTAGTTTTCCACCGGATACCATCTGGTTCTTCACCAGGTTACTAAGTAAGAGCGATGCTCTCATCAATTGCATTGCCGGAGTGAGTGGACTCAATGCACATCAACATCTTAACCCAAGGCCTTTAGGTGTGTATGACAATAGAGGACAACCTCATAAAGATAGTATAGTCCTCTGCACCAACCATGCTCTGATTGTTGGACCAATGGGTTTCCTCCGACCCTCATTTTGTAAGTTAAACACTATCTTTTAACATTCACTAAGATTATTATTCTTAAAGGCTCAAAGATTCATTAACAATCAAACAAGCAATGATTTACACAACTTCACTATTACTTGGAAGGGAATCATCTTAGAAACCTATTTATACAGAAGCATCTAATCTAGAAGAAGCAGAAAATATAGAGGAATGTACACATAACAATTTTCATCAAGAAGTCATCGATCAACAAGATAAGATTAATCAGTAATTTCTTAAAATCTGCCATGTGAAGGGCCTTCTTAAGTGGAGGTCTTCAATTTTCCTGTCTCTTGTTTAGGTAATTGATAGTGAATGGTCCAGACGTAGAAGACTGACTTCTGTTGGTGATGGGAGATCTTCAGGGAGTAGAGACATTGGATGACTATAAAGAAGGATAAGACTATTAGACATCCTATGGCAAAAAGGATCCAAACACAGAGATTGAGTCCAGAGAACCAATGTGTAGGATTAAGCCAGTAGGCAAAATCATTAAGTGTAGTGAGTATAACTTTATTAGATTCTGCTTGTAGTTTTAAGAGTTGTTCTTGTAACTGGAATTGTAATTTTTGAATATCACTTTTCAATAGAGAAGCGAAGCTAGCTAAAAGATTATTTTTAACATCCTTCCAGGATTCATTATATGGAAGGGCTGTAACACAGAAGTGAGTGTATTCAGCATCACAAGTTAGTTGGGAATGTTCCCATAGGGCTTCCTGTCGCTCTCCAAGCCAAAGGACTGAGGCTTCTAAAGCACCCAGACGCTTGAGGATTTCTTGATCAATATGTGCGATAATTTGCATTTCAGAGGTAGCATTTTGCATATAAGTGTTAAACTGTTGGATGGTCTGAATAGATTGGGAGAGAGCTACGGTGGCGGTAGCTGTCGTAGCGGCAATAGCAGTGACTGTGATAATAGAGGCTATGAGAATTCCAAGAAATCTTTTAGTTCGTATTTTTTGTAATGTATTAACAACCTGAGTGAGGGGGAAAGAACACATACCTGTTGAGAATTAACTGTCACGAGGGAGGCCATAGCTAGAAACAGATTTTCAGGAGTAATTGAGGCACCTGTAATTAACTCAGCTTTGGAGGAGAGGGCTTTTAGACCTCCCCATGTTACTGGTATCGCAGATCTTCGTTGTTCAGTGTCCTTCCCCGGGGAAGGGGTGATGGTGTTACTTGTAGCTCTGGAATCGGGTTGGATGGCTGTCGCTGGGCCATGATATGGTTTTACTAATCGGGCGAGAATCCAAAGTGGGCCTGTGGGAGACAAAACAGCCGCATACCCTCATCCCCAGGGGTTAGTAATTCTACAGGTCCTTGCCAGACAGAGGGATTTTGAAGATCTTTATAGAGGACCTGTGGGCGAGGTCGGGTGTCAGAGGGGATAAAATGTCGTTCTGCAGCAGTACGACCATCTTTGGCAACCGATAAAAAGTTAAAAGTAAAGAGAGCTTTGGCAAGTCTTTCATTTTGGTCAAATAGTCTAGACCCATCATCTCCCGCCTTTTGTTTATTTAAGAGCTGTTTGAGAGTATGATGGGCACGCTCAATTATGGCTTGACCTTGATTATAAGGAATGCCAGTGGTATGAAGAATATTCCAAGTGGTACAAAATTGTTGAAATTTAGCAGAAGTATATGCAGGACCATTATCAGTTTTAAGGGCTTGAGGACATCCCATAGTTGCAATGGCTTGGGTGAAATGACAACAGGCACGAGTAGAACATTCTCCAGAAAGGGCTGTAGCATAGGGAAACCCAGCATATATTAGCCCAGTGAAAGCCTTTCCCACAGCCGGGACACTTTCGGGTTGGAAGTTTAGTGTTGGCATTTTTGTTTTTTAAACTGTGACAGTCTTTCTTAAAATGTCCAGGTTTACCGCACCCAAAACAGGTGGCAGTGGATGGACGGAGAGCTGCCGCTAATACTTGTGCCTTATGAGTTTCTGTGCCAACATTTTGACATG
>NW_004443981.1:10078448-10088504 GCF_000243295.1 Trichechus manatus latirostris
AAACAGGTGGCAGTGGATGGACGGAGAGCTGCCGCTAATACTTGTGCCTTATGAGTTTCTGTGCCAACATTTTGACATGCTCTAATAATGTAAGCTAGATTAGGATTTTGTGCCTTTAAAGGAGCTAAAACAGCCTGACAGTCGGCATTAGCATTTTCATAAGCAAGCTGGAGACAAAGAACTTCAGCTGCTTGCTGGTTATCTACCTGTCGGGAAATGGCCATTTGGAGACGATTGATAAAGTTAATATAAGGTTCATTCGCTGCTTGACGAATAGTAGCGAATGAACCGGTGGGCATCCTGGCATCAGGGCTTTTGCTCCAGGCTTTGGTGGCAGCATCAGAGGCTTGAGTGAATGCTTGTCTGTTCATCTGATTCTGGGTCTGAGAAGTGGAATAGGGCCCAATACCTAAGAGCACGTCAACACTAACAGGAATGTTATGGTTTAGATTGTCCATAGCATAAAAGCTACAATGTTCCTTATACTCTTGAATTCATACACTAAATTGAGCAAGGGGCTACGACTGTTCGCATCAAAATATGCCAATCCCAGGGGGTCATCTCATATCCATGTGCTATAGCTTCTACAATTCCTTTTGTAAAGGAACTCTGTAAACCATTTTCTGCTATGCTCTTACGAAGTTCTTTAAAAACTTGAAAGGGAAGGCCATCGTAACGAGATTGTCCTGATCCCCAAAGGACAGGATAGGCAGAAAGCCCTTCTTTCTCACAGCCTTCTCGCAAACACCTCTCCATAAGAGACTCATGTTGTGAGGAATCAGTCTCAGGAGGCATGGAAGGAGGAGGGTCATAAATATTTTCTTTACTAGGGGAGGGAGGCAAAGGAGCTGCCTGTAAGGGCTGCAGGGCAAGGCGGCAGTGATGCCAAGCAATAAGAACTGAAGCTGGGATGTTCATGTCACGAATAATGTTACCGATACATTCCCATGCTTCTACGTCAAGGTTTCCCTGCAAGGGATACCAAGGACAGGCAGATTCAATTAAAAGCAGAAGTTGGGTAAGAGCTTCTTCTGACACCTTAAGCTTAGAGGCCTTTAACAATCCTAACAACTGGGTTTTGTGTTGACGCTGTTCAGAAGAAAGAGAATTCCCCATAGTGAGGGAGAAAAGAAAAATGAAAAGGAAAATGAAAGGAAGAGAACAAAAGCTCCTGGCCCGAAGCCTGAAATCCCTTTGAGAGCGTTCGGGAAAGCCCCACCACTCTTGGGCTATGAAACCAGCCCGAAACGGACGTCCGATATTCACCACCTATAGGGACTGAGTGCGAGGGTGTCTTCAGCCTCTCACACGGGGCACCATCTGTGGGAACAGCGATGGTAGCCAACTGCACAACTCTTACAGAGAAGTGGGGCCAAGGAGGGTCACTCTGAGGAGACGACCCAGGCTTCAGTCCCAGGAGTTTATTTATAGTCAGTATAGCAATAGTGAGGGAATGGTGAAGCACATAACAGAACAATGGGTTTTGGGTGAATAACAATAAGTTTCGGGCAAGGAAGAATGGACTTCAGGTAAACAAGGCAATTAGTAAAGGAACAGTAGGTTTTGGGAAAACAGGACGTGCCTAATCTCCTTCCCATCGCCGACAAGCCCCAACATGCTGTGTGCAACAGTGCGGGGCCGAACATGTTGAGACTTGTCAGTGATGAGAAAGAGATCAACAGTGAGGAGCTGAAGTTGACAACAGTGCAGCCATCCTTCAATGGCTCATATCCCCACAGGAGTCAGGCTGGGCCAGCTGCCCTAGGACTGAAAGCAGGTGTCTGCTGCTCTTTCAGGGCTGTTTTCCAGAAGTCCAAGCCCTTCAGAGAAAGAAGAGTATGAGGGAGGGAGGAAAAGGAGAGCTGGCGTCTCCTTGCAGGCAGAGTATCCTAGGGAAGCAGGAAGTGATGAGGCACCCTGCACCACAGGAAAATTTCCCCAAGGCTGGAGCGAGGAGAGGCAGCTGAAGGGTCCCAGGTTCAATACTGGGTGGGGCACCAAGGGGACGGGACCCCAGGCAGACTGGCCGAAGAGGTCCTTGCACCAAGCATGGCTGAGCGCTGCAGAGAGGGGTGGGACCAGGGGGGCGGCGGTAACCGGTGTGGACAGATGGACAGTGGCCAGCAGGGTTTCCCACAGGAACGTCCCTGCACAGGTCCTCTACCTGCCTGACCGCTGTGGTGTGGCAGCTGTGGGATCCTGAAATGGGGGCCTGGGTCAGAAATCAGGCTGTTAGAGAAAATGAAGAAAGCGGAATTTTCGCATGCCCAAGTGGATGGATGGAGAGGCACGTCGGCCAACTTCCTCATGCCTGCCGCGTGCGGCCTGCGCTAACAGCTTTACGTTCCCAGCAACACTGTGAGATAGGCTATTACCTCCACATTTGAAGATGGGGTAACAGGTTTGGAGGGAGAAGTAACTTGCGCTAACAAGAGGCAGAGGAGGGGCTCCAGACTGGGTTCGGCTCACACGCACAGGGAATCCACCGTCCTCTCTCCCAAATATCGACCACAGCCTGCTGTCTGAACTCCAGCTTTTTGTCTGTAAAACTGTGGTCTTGGTGCAAACGGTCATCTCGGAGGGAGCTCAAGGATCTCCCAGGAAACGCCCAGAAGGAGGTCCTGTGGTCACTCAGGGACAGGGCGGGGGATGAGTGGGCGTGGGCTGCCTTCGAGCGGGGGCATCCTGACATCTAGTGGCTGGGCCGTGTAACTGCAGGTCCCGGCCCCGCCTCCATCAGGCAAATGCCGCGAAACGGGTCCTGCAGGGTGGCTGCGGGCCCCCTGTTGCTTCCAGAACCTGAATCTTCCCGGTCCCGGCCCTCTCCACCCTAGGTGCTGAACTGCCTGCTGCCGTAGCTGACTCTCCCTCCTCCTCAGGCTGTGAACTCCCCCAGGGCCGGGCCGGCAGGGCTGGGCCAGGTGCTGAAACAGGCTCTGAGAGACGTTTCCTCAATGTAATTCAGTAAGAGCTTTCATTTCTGGACTGCTGGAGAGAGAGGGAGCAGGCAGAGTTTCCCCCATTCTCCTCGCTAGCTGGGCCAGAGGGAAGCTTTCACTGGCCTAGAGCTGACCACACATGTCCGTCCAAAAAGCCTACTCAGAGGGTTAAGCATGCAAATACTCACTTTGAAGTAAACCTCTTTTGTGTAAACCTTTCACAGGGGCAACCCACAACTTCCAGCAGAGTGCCTCGGGCCTGGTGCCACACACGGCTCAGGCTCAGCACAAAGTCCGCTTGATGGGGACTTTGCTGAACCTCAGGGTGATGGTGACCATGGGGCTGAGGGACATTCTATGGACAAGACAAAATCCTACTTCACCCCAAAGGCGATAGGACGTAAAATAGTTTATCAGAAAATACTGTTACAAATTCCTTTATCATAGTAAATGCTGGAATCCCCCTGCACTGCCAATCTTTCCTTTATTGTAAGCTTGACATCAGTTGCTACTTCCCTCCATTAAAGCACTTTAAAGTACTTATTTTCTAAGTTGAGCAAATAGGGGACCATGGGTAAGTCATTTAACCTCTCTGCACCTCCTCTGTGCCTCTCCCATGAAGTGAAGACATAAATGAGACCCAGTGTTTAGAAGCCTGTTGCTGAGTGCTGCCCAGGACCAGCTCTGCCCCACAGCTCCCAGGAGCCTGGGGGCTGTGTGGACAGGAGGCCTGGACAGCCTGGCACTTCCAGAGCAGCTGAGCTTTCCTCCACTCCGAAGTGGGGTGTGTAGGCAGCTGAAGAGAGGCTGGATACAGAGTGGGACACACTGTGCTCTGTGTGGGCCAGACTGGATGAGGTGGCCTCCGCGGATGCCAGTGGATGGAGGGGGGTGACCGTGCGCCAGATTCTCTACCCTTCCTCCTCGACGTGGCTGACATAATCCCTGGAACTGAAGGGATGGACCGAGACTGAGTTGCTGTCACTCTGTGGAATGGAGGCTTGAAGCAGAAATTGTGTTGAGGCACCTCTATAAAGATACAGGGAGTTAGGCTTCTAGTACGTCCAGTTTGTGGCCGGACATTCAGATCTGTCACCCCAAATCCAACCACCTCTACCCCTCTGTATGGCTACTACATGGCCTGTGCCACTTTGCCTCTTGCCTGGATTATCCCTGAGTCTCCTAGCTGACCTCCTTGCTCCTGCCTTGGCCCCTGTGATGGTTAAAGTTATGTATCAACTTGGCTAGGCTATAATTCTCGGTGGTTTGGCAGACACTATGTATCACGTCCCATTTTGTGATCTGATGTGAGTAGCCAGGAGCCTTGGCGGCACAGTGGTTAAGAGCTACGGTGAGCTACGGCTGCTAACCATAAAGGTGGACAGTTCGAATCCACCAGCTCCTCCTGGGAAACCCTATGGGGCAGTTCTACTCTGTCATATAAGATTGCTATGAGTTGGAATCAACTCGATGGCAACGAGTTTGGTTTGTTTTTGTGAGTAGCCAATCAGCTGGAAGGGGAGTTTCCTTGGGGGTGTGGCCTGTATTCATGATATAAATGAATGTTCTGGCAAAGGTCACTTTCTCTTGATCCTACATGCATCTTATTATCCTCTGACCTCTCATTCTTGGGACATGAGAAGCCTTCAGCCTGCTGCCTGACCTGCAGATTTTGGATTCAGTAGCCCTTACAACCATGTGAGTCAGGAGAAGCCTCCAACCTGATGCCTGACCCGTGGATTTGGGACTTGTCAGCCTCCACAATTGTGCAAGCCATTACCTTGAAATAAATCTCTCTCTATATATTTATATATATGCTTCACTAGTTTTGCTCCTCTAGAGAACCCAGCCTAAGACAGCCCCCTAGAGTTCATTCTCAGCAGAGCAGCAGAGCCCCCCAGTTACAATGCAGGGTCCTCATCACTCCTTAGAACCCTGCAATGGCCTCATCTCCGAGTTAAATCCCAAGTCCTTTTCTGTTACTTCTCTGACCATCTCCTACTACTCAAATCCACATTCCATTCTAGGCATGCTCCTACTCTGGAGCCCTTGCACGTACTGTGTCCTCAAAAGTCACCTTCTCACTAACGCCCTCCTTGCCCCTTATGTAAATTTCCTCCCCTCCTCTGGACCCTTCCTATCCCTCTCCCCAGCTTTAGTTTTGTTCCATAACAATGATCACTTTTAACACACTATGAAATACTTATTTATCTTGCATATTGTCTCATTCCTGCTCTAGAAGGTACTAGAAGGATTTTGTCTCTTTCGTTTAATGCTAGATCCCCAGTGCCCAGAAAAGTGCCAGGCACCCAGTAGGTGTTCAGTTGATAATTTGTTGAACTGAATGAATTAAGCTGGGGGGAGGTTGTTTCTCTTTGGGCCTTTGCTTATTTCTCATCCCCTCCTTCTTTCTAGCTCTGGCTTCCAGGCTCCTCCTCACTCCCTCTTTTTCTGGCTCTGGCCTGAGACTCTCCCGCCTCTGGTGTAACAGGGGCTCAAGACGCCAGGCAACCATGTTTTTGCCCTTGTGGGGAGGGGAAGCTGATGGCTCCATCCTCGAGAGTCTCCCAGGTATCTTGAGCAGGAAGGGTGAGGAAGGGGGATATCATTGGGGCTTGGGTGACTTCAAGTATCAGGGGGAGTGCTCCCAGTTGGCCTGTCCACCCTCCCCTCAGGGTGCAAGAACCACCTGACGGAGGGTCTGGGGACTGAGCAGGCAGACGCCTGGGTTCCAGTTCTGGGACCTCCACTTCCTGGCTGTGCAGCCTCAGTCGTCTCTCAGCCTCTCAGCCTCTCAGACACTACTGACTGCTGGTGTGAAAACTTAGTAAGTCAAGTGGCTTGCATCTGGTAGTTACAGGTCCGCCACATACCTACTATCTACAACTGGCCGATGAAGTCAGCCAAGGGCGTGGGGCTCTACTCTGCTCAACACTTTCTGCGCAGATGGCACAGAGCCAGGGGGCCAGAGTGGCACTTCCCGGTGCTGCTCCATCCCACGAGGCCGCTTCATGCTAGAACGTGTTTTTCCACAAACTCGGCCTCACGTAGGCCTCGGGGCAACTTTATTCTTCCCGCAACACTGTGCCCATTTCACAAGCGGGGGAACTGAGGTCTTGAGTGACACGTATTACAAATCACTCTGTCAGACCTGTATTAGAGCTCTTTACTCGGCAAGTGACTGAAGCCCGCCGTACCGACAGACGCATGCAAGAGCCAGGCCGGCGGGAAACTCGCCAGCTTCCCCGTCTCTCATCCTTGCAACCTTGGAACCCGCGCTTTACACCCAGGCGTCTCCAGTTCTTTCCCGCCGCAGCCACGCCCTCTGCCAGCCCGATCACGTGTCCCACGACGGTCATGTGAGCCCTTGGACCAATCCCCGCGGCCAGGACAGAGAGGCCTTGTGACTGGCCCATCCCCGCAAGGGGGCGGGACTGTTACTTCGAGGAAGGGGAAGCATTGTCAGCGCCTCCTCGCTCTCATCGCTAACGCCCGCTTGAATTTCGCTCCTTCGCGAGAGCCGGCGTCTGGCTGGCGCCTCTAGGGCCTACGGTGCACCGGCGGGGCTCGGCGGGGCGGGGCGCGGCGGGGTGGGACCCTTGCGTAGTGGCGCGGTGTCGCGCGCGGCTTTCGTCATCTTTCTGAGCCCGCCTGAGATTAGAGCGCCTGTAGTTCTGAAGCCTTGTGCTTTGCTCTTTGTTACCAGGAGAATGGGACTCATTCTTAACATGGACCCAAGGCCTTGCACAGTTGTCCCCTCCCTGCCTCTGAGGCCCTCGGCTCCGCGCTGACTTCTCACGGCCTGGCTCACCCTCTACTCATTTGTTTTCATCTTTGTCGCTCCAGCTAGATTGGGACACTAAGCCGTGGTTCATGGCTGGGTTTCTGGGGTCTGTAAACTACCTCCTCCCCTCAAATTATATGCAGGACAGGCTATGCAGGTGCTTCTGTGAATTTGAGGGGTGCGTGCCTTTCATCAAATACTGAAACCCCCACAGGACTGGCGCCCGCGAGGCAGGGCCCTACCTTGTTCTGTGTGCGCTTTGCCAGCACAGGGCCTGGCACTGATGCTCAAAGATGGTTATTAAACAGAAGTCAATATCCTATTTCTCCCAGTTACCCTCTGTGCATACCTCAATCTTTTCCCACAGGAATACTTGCTATTCCCTACACACAACTTATTTTTTTAACCCCTGTAGCAAAGAATTTTATGAATACTTCCATAAAAATGGCATTTAGTAAATTCTAATACCTTTGGAAGAGGCTGCATAGGTCGGGCTCCCTATTATTCCTCATTGCTAACCCCTGCATTGTCTCATGATCTTGTTTTTCCCTCCCGTTTCAGTTGCTATAAGAAGTTTAACTGATGTTCCTTCTTGGAGGGTGGAAAACAAGTGATAATGATCTAGGGGTGAAAAACTGACAAAGCCCCCATCTTGGGACAAGAAAACCAGGTTGTTGCCCGACAACCCCCAAGAAAAGATTAACTCATCTGGGACGTGACCACCTAAAGGGGGAACTAACACTAACTTCTAAACCCCATAATCCTGTCCCTATAAAGCCTTTGCCCAATCTCCAGTGGCGGAGACCAGTTTTTGGAGGAATCTATTCCCCTCTGTCTCTTATATATCGATATATAATAAAACTCTTGCTGCTCACCTCACCCCATCTCAGAATTGGCTATTGCGGCAGGTGGCTCCAATCCACGGTATTGTGGTAACACCTTGATATTACTAAAAGCAGACAAAAGTCATTAAAACAGTTCCTTTTGGTGATTTACATTAGTTTTTATAGCATTAACTGATTTTTCTCGTATAAACTAACCTAAAATACTAATAATCAAATCAGAGGAAAAACAATAGTGTATTTTCTTTATTTAAAAACCGTGATTATAAACTTGTGAAAAGGTTTACACACAGAAAGAAACAATCTGATGGTTATGAGGGAGGGGAGCGATGGGGAGGGAAAAACACTAATTAGACAATAGATGGTAACTTTGGTGAGGGTTAAGACAGTACACAGTACTGGGGAAGTCGGCACAACTTGACCAAGGCAAAGTCATAGAAAATTCATAGACACAACCAAACTCTCTAAGGGACCGAGTTACTGGGCTGAGGGCTGGGGACTATGGTCTTACGGGACATCTAGCTCAACTGGCGTAACATAGTTTATAAAGAAAATGTTCTACATCCTACTTTGGTGAGTAGCACCTGGGGTCTTAAAAGCTTGTGAGCAGCCATCTAAGATACGTCTACTGGTCCCACCCTGTCTGGAGCAAGGGAGAATGAAGTACACCATAGACGCAAGGGAAAGATTAGTCCAAAGGACTATTAGACCACAAGTACCACAGCCTCCACCAGACTGAGTCCAGAACAACTAGATGATGCCCGGCTACCACCACTAACTGCTCTGACAGAGATCACAATAGAGGGTTCCAGACAGAGCTGGAGAAAAATGTAGAACAAAATTCTAACTCACAAAAAAAGACCAGACTTACTGGTCTGACAGAGACTGGAGAAACCCCGAGAGTGTGGCCCCATCAGACACCCTTTTAACTCAGTACTGAAGTCACTTCTGAGTTTCATTCTTCAGCCAAAGATTAAAAACTCATTGCTGTCGACTGGATTCCAACTCATAGTGACCCTATAGGACAGAGTAGAACTGCCCCATATGGTTTCCAAGGAGTGGCTGGTGGATTCAAACTACCGACCTTTTGATTAGCAGCCGAACCCTTAACCACTGCGCCACTAGGGCTCCTAACCAAAGAATAGACAGGCCTACAAAACAAGCAAATAACACCGGTAGTTCAGCCATGTACAGGAGACCAAATGGGCGCACCAGCCCAGGGACAAGGATGAGAAGGCAGGAGGGAATGGGAAAGCTGGACGAATGGAAATGGGGAACCCAAGGTCGAGAAGGGGAGAGCGTCAACACGTCACAGGGTTGGCAACCAATGTCACAAAACAATTTATGCATTAATTGTTTAAGGAGAAACTAATCAGCTCTGTAAACTTTCACCTACAGTGCGCGCACGCACAAAAAAGTGATTATAAATACATTCTTAATATACAGTAAAACTTGCAAAAGTCAGAATCTGTGTAAGGCAGTAGCCTGCCAAAGAAGGAAAACTAAATTTTCCACTAAATATACCGTGAAAGAAAAGTGACAGGACAGCACCCTGTCAAAGGCAGTTCGAGACCCAGAAAAACAAGCCAGTCCTGTCAAGTTATGGCTCTTACAGGTTTCACTGTATTTTCTCCCCAGTTTTTTTTTTTTTAATAATATTTTATTGTGTTCTTGGTGAAAGTTTACACAGCAAATTAGGTTCCCATCTGACAAATTTCTACACGAACTGCTCAGTGACATTCCTTACATTTTTCCCTACACACTTTTAATTGATCACCTCCTTACTATGTTTTTTCCCCTGTCTGAACATTCATTCATTTATCCTTCCATCGAATATTGACTGAGCCCTCCCAGGAAGAGGCTGAGCACACTGCCAGACCCTGGAGAGACTGGTGAACAAGACGGGCCAGCACTGCTCTCACGGAGCTCATGGGCTCGCAGGGAGACAGGCAGGTTGGTGCGATGAGGGAGAAGCTGTAGGTGCCCCGGAACCAGCCAAGCCAAGAGGGGGAACAGCACATTGGCGGGCTGATGGGTCAGATAAGCCTATTGCAGGAAGAGGGCAGAGAAGGTGGCAGGGTCAGGGTTTGGAATCTGTCCTGAAGGCAGTGGGAAGCCTTTGAGGGGTCCTAGGCAGGGATGCCGCCTGATCAGGTGGGGATTTTTAGAAGATTCGGGCTGCAGCACAGAGAGAGGGCAGGTAAGTGATGGGAGGGGTGCCAGGGCAGGAAGAGGTGGGGAAGAGCAGGAGGAAAGGAGGAACATTCTGAACACGTGGAAAGCCTTTCTGGGCCTCAGCTTGCCCATCTTAAAGTGGGGCTCGATCTCTAAGATCCTTCCACCTCTTATTCAAATTTAGCCACACTCCAGGTAGGTCAGAATTTATAAGTTGTTAAAATGAGGAGGGAGAGAGCGAATGAGAAGTGAGGGAGGAGGGAGAGAGCGAATGAGAAGTGAGGGAGGAGGGAGAGAGCGAATGAGAAGTGAGGGA
>NW_004443981.1:10088604-10090377 GCF_000243295.1 Trichechus manatus latirostris
GAGGAGGGAGAGAGCGAATGAGAAGTGAGGGAGGAGGGAGAGAGCGAATGAGAAGTGAGGGAGGAGGGAGAGAGCGAATGAGAAGTGAGGGACGAGGGAGAGAGTGAATGGGAAGTGAGAGAGAAGGGAGAGAGCGAAGCAGAAACACAAAGTGGACACAAAGGGACCTGGGAGAGAAGGGTTTCCCGTGGTGAGCAGGACCCAGCGCTCTGCCCAGGTCGAGAACTCTTCTTTGATTCAGACCCTCCATTGTGCTGCTCTAGGGCCTTGGGCAGTTCACCTTAGCTTCGTAGTTTCAGAGTCCGTCTCTGTAATAGAAGGATAATGGATACCACAGTCAGGGGGCTGCAACTCCAAAAATAAAACTATATATTTACTTATATACATTTACTCTCTGGAAAAAGACACACGAAACTGGTGTCACTAGTTGCCTCTGTGGAACTGAGCGGCTGGCTGGCAGGGGAGGAGCACGGGGGATTTGAAGGCAAATGTTCTGTTTGTTCTTTCTGAATTTTGAACCACGTGGTGAGTCTGAGAGAGCTGTCAGGACTTCCTGTGTGTGCACCGGTCATAGGGGCACATGCCAGGTCCTCGATAAAGACTTGACAGCAGAGAGGGTGCCAGCAAGGACATGTCCTGGGTGCCTGGGGTGCTGAAGGAGGGTCTGTCACCAACACACGCTGGGTTTCAGTTTCTTTATCCATAAAATTGGGGGACAAATCAGGTCTTTGGAGGACAGTGGAGGAGCTGGCCCGGGTTTGGATTGTCTCTACCACTGACTACCTGGTGAGCCTGGGCAAGTCACTTAATCCTGCAGAACCTGTTTTCTTATCTGAAAAATGGGGCTAACAACACCAACGTCATCACTGTGAGAGTTCAATGAGGCGAGATGAGACAGTGTGTGCAAAGGGCCAGCCTAGAGTGTTGAAGGTGCTCGTAAACCTTACTTCCACTCTTCTCTTCCAGCTTTGAAGATCCCATGACTGTTACATAGGAGAAATGGAACCAACTCGTTAATGCATGTTTGTTTCTTTCATCTCGCAGAGCCTAATTTTATTAGAGGCCTTTAGGACGTGCGATGCTGGGAGAAGGTGTCAAGAAGCACAGGGTGTTCAGTTTACTGTCCAAGCTGACAAGTGATGTTGTAGAAATAGCTGAGTGTGAGGAGGCTCAGGGCAGGCGTGGTGCTGGTACGCTTCCTGCTCTATGGTGGTGGAAGGTGAGACTACGGGTCAGGACAACAGCCTGAAAGTTGAGCAGGACTCAGCTGATTCAAAATGTTGCATTGAAGGGTTAACGAAAACTAACGAACAAACGCAAACCAGTTGCGTCCAGTCGATTCCGACACACAGCTACTCCATGTATGCAGAGTGGAAGTGCTCCATAGGGTTTTCATGGCAGTGATCTTACGGAAGCAGGCTGCCAGGCCTTCCTTCTTTGGTACCAGTGTGTTTGAACTGACAACTTTTTGGTAGCTGAGCACATCAACCATTTGTACCACCCAAGGACTCCCGTTGAAAGGTTAGACATGATTACAAAAAGTAATGACCACCTGCTGTAAAAACATTGCAGAACTAGATAATCTCTTGGAATTTTATCTATTTTTGTACATACCCGTTGCCACTGAGTTGATTCCAACTCATAGCGACCCTACAGGACAGAGTAGAACTGCCCCCATAAGGTTTCCAAGGAGCAGCTGGTGGATTTGAACTGCTGACCTTTTGGTTAGCAGCCGAGCTCTTAATCCCTGTGCCACCAGGGCTCCATTTTTGT
>NW_004443981.1:10094281-10096284 GCF_000243295.1 Trichechus manatus latirostris
TGATTTACCAATAGGGGCCTGCCAAAGACTCCAAACAGCATCTCTATCTGCCACTGACACTTCAAGCACCATTGGATCAGCTGGATCATATGGTCCAAGTGGCAGAGCGGCTTGCACAGCAGCCTGAACCTGTTGCAGAGTCTTCTCTTGTTCTGGTCCCCACTCAAAACTAGCAGCTTTTCGAGTCACTTGATAAATAGGCCGGAGTAGCACAACCAAATGAGGAACATGCTGCCTCCAAAATCCAAAGAGCCCCACTAGGCATTGTGCCTCCTTTTTAGTTGTGGGAGCAGCTAGATGCAATAACTTATCCTTCACTTTAGAAGGAATGTCTCGACATACCCCACACCACTGGACCCCTAGAAATTTCACAGAAGTGGAAGGTGCCTGAATTTTTGTGGGATTAATCTCCCACCCTCTAGCACGCCAATGTTTTACCAATAAGTCCAGAGTCATTGACACTTCTTCCTTACTAGGTCCAATCAGCATAATGTCATCAATGTAATAGACCAGTGTGATGTCCTGTGGAAGGGAAAGGCGATCAAGGTCCCTGCAGACTAAATTATGACATAGGGCTGGAGAGTTAATGTAGCCCTGAGGTAGGCAAGTGAAAGTATATTGTTGGCCTTGCCAGCTGAAGGCAAACTGCCTCTGGTGGTCCTTTGAAACAGGTATGGAGAAAAAGGCATTAACCAGATCAATAGCTGCATACCAGGTACTAGGAGATGTATTAATTTGCTCAAACAGTGAAATTACATCTGGAACAGCAGCTGCAATTGGAGTCACCACCTGGTTAACTTTTCGATAATCTACTGTCATTCTCCAAGATCCATCTGTTTTTTGCACAGGCCAAATAGGCGAGTTGAATGGGGATGTGGTGGGAATCACCACCCCTACATCCTTCAAGTCCTTGATGGTGGCAGTAATCTCTGCAATCCCTCCAGGAATGCAGTATTGCTTTTGGTTTACTATTTTTCTAGGTAGGGACAGTTCTAATGACTTCCACTTGGCTTTTCCTACCACAATAGCCCTTACTCTATTTGTCAGGGACCCAATGTGGGGGTTCTGCCAGTTGCTAAGTATATCTATTCCAATTACGCATTCTGGAACTGGGGAAATCACTACAGGATGGGTTTGCGGACCCACTGTGAGATGGACATGAGCCAAGACTCCATTAATAACCTGACCTCCATATGTCTCCACTCTGACTGGTGGGCCACAGTGATGTTTTGGGTCTCCTAGAATTAGTGTCAGCTCAGAGCCAGTATCCAGCAATCCCTGAAAAGTCTGATTATTTCCTTTTCCCCATTGAACAAGTCACTCTTGTAAAAGGCCGTAGGTCCCTTTGGGGAAGGCTGGGAGAAAGATTAACAGTAAAAATTTTTGGCAGTGTATCAGAGTCCTTCCTCAAGGGGACCTGGCCTCCCCTTCATTCAGGGGGTTGTGGGTCTTTAAACTCACTCAAATCTGGGAATTGATTGAGGGACCGTGACTCTCTATTCTGTCAATTCGAGTTAGACTGCTGTTCACCTGACCTAGAATTCACCCGTTTGTATAGATCAAGTAAATATTTAGTAGTTTTCCTATCTATTTCACTCCTAGGGACACCCTAAGTAGCCAACGCCGTAAGTCCATAGGAGTCAGACTATTCTGATTACAGCTTTGACTCCTCTGTCCATTACTGTAACCACGCCCACCTTGTCTTTGTCGATTGAGTGCAGCCACTTGGCCCCTGCTACCACGGGGTCCAATCAGCCCCATTGTAGTTAGGTGTCTTAATTCAGTTAGGGCAGCTCCCACTGTCAAATCTGGCTTACATAAAACAGCAATCACAGCAGTCTTCAAGGATGCTGGAGCTCCCTTCACAAATTTGTTCCTTAGAGTTGTGGTAAAAGGTATGTCCTCTGGACACTCCATGTGTGGGTCTGTGGGTCTAACCTGATAAATCCACTCTAGCATGCCAATTTCCCTAAGGCTTTGGATACCTTCTTCTACAGTATACC
>NW_004443981.1:10096558-10172543 GCF_000243295.1 Trichechus manatus latirostris
GTACCTCCTCCTGGGTCACACTTTGTACTTCACCTTCTGGGGCTCGCTGGGACTTAAGCCTAGTTATAGGTCTAGAAGCCAGAATCGGTAGTGTGGAATTGTTCTGAGAACATTCAGCATTATCTTGTAAAGCATCTGCCTCAGGCAATGCTAAAGGCAATGACTCAGGCAAGTGCTCTTTAGAGGCAGCTGGGCTAAGGCTAATCTCCTCAGATGGGAGTGGAGGGGCTAATGGTTTTTCTGGGCAGGGTGGTTTAGCAGACAAACATGAAGTAATCTCTTCAGAAGGAACTGGTTTGCTGGCAGGAGTGATTCAACGGAATTCACAGGCTCAGTGTCCCCAGCTTCCTGATTATCTGTCCATATGTCCCCATCCCAAGTCTCAGGATCCCATCTCTTCCCAAGCAATGCCCTTACTTAACTTCAGACACCTCTCGAAGTTTGCAGTTGAGCTGGCATTGTAATTCAGCCACTCTTACAATAAGACTCTGGGTTTGGTTTTCAGCAATTTCGGCTCTGTAACTACAAGAAATAAGGCTTTCTTTCAAAGCACAAGTGGAAGCCTTGAGGTCATGTATGCGGCACTTGAGCCTTGACTCTGAAGCCCTGAGCGCATCTCTTTCCTTCATCAGTTTGTCTAGAGAAAGTGGGACAAACCAGCTTCCTTATACTTCCCATTCTGACAAAGCTGTAGAAAGATATCACACGTGTTCACCCTGAGCCTCACCTTTCACCAATACCTGATCTACTGGTGGTGATATTTTGTGTATTTGTATCACCACCTCGCTCCATGGACTAGCAATGACCTCTTTACTGCTGCAAGCAGAGTCGTCAACGTCTTTATGATTAACCAGACTTGAGAACCAATTTAGAAAATCATCCTTACAATTTTGTTTCTCTAGAACCACTTCCGGTACCAAATGTCTTAGGCTGGGTTCTCTAGAGAAGCAAAACCAGTAAAGTGTATAAATATATATATATAGAGATTATATCAAGGAAACAGCTCACGTGATTGTAGAGGCTAGAACGTCCCAATCTTAACCATCACATTGTGTGTCAGGGCTATATCCTTTCATCATACTTACTCAATCTGTATGCTGAGCAAATAATCCAAGAAGCTGAACTATATGAAGAAGAACGCAGCTTCAGGATTGGAGGAAGACTCATTAACAAACTGCAATATGCAGATGACACATCTTTGCTTGCTGAAAGTGAAGAGGACTTGAAGCGTTACTGATAAAGATCAAAGACCACAGCCTTCAGTATGGATTACACCTCAACATAAAGAAAACAAAAATCCTCACACCCGTGCCAACAAGCAACACCATGATAAAACAGAGAAAATACTGAAGTTCTCAAGGATTTTGTTTTAGTTGGACCCACAATCAACACTCACGGAAGCAGTGGTCAAGAAATCAAACGACACATTGTATTGGGCAAATCTGCTGCAAAAGACATCTTTAAAATGTCAAAAAGCAAAGTGTATCACCTTGAGGACTAAGGTGCACCTGACTCAAGCCATGGTATTTTCAATTGCTTCATATGCATGTGGAAGCTGGGCAATGAATAAGGAAGACCGAAGAAGAACTGATGCATTTGAATTATAGTTTTGGAGAAGAATAATGAATATATCATGAACTTCCAGCATAACGAACAAATCTGTTTTGGAAGAAGTATAGCCAGAATGCTCCTTAGAAGTAAGGATGGCGAGACTTCGTCTCATGTACTTTGGACATGTTATCAGGAGGGACCAGTCCCTGGAGAAGGACATCATGCTTGGTAAAGTAGAGGGTCAGTGAAAAAGAGGAAGACCCTCAACAGATGGACTGACACAGTGGCTGCAACAATGGGCTCAAACACAGCAACGATTGTGAGGATGGTGCGGGACTGGGCAGTGTTTCATTCTGTTGTACACAGGGTCGCTGTGAGTTGGAACTGACTCAATGGCACCTAACAACAACATGTATATGTGTATGCATATAATATTCTATTTTGCATACTGTTTTATAATTTGCTTGTTTCATCTAAGATATATCTTGGATAACTTTCCATGTGAGCACAAACAGTTTTAACACATTGTGCACTTCTTAAATAATCAAAGTATAGCATCGTTAAAGGCATACAGTGCACTAATCTTAAATCTATGGCACAATGAATTTTTACATATATATACATTCATGCATTATATTTTTAGTAGATAAACATTTTAATAATAATAGCCAATACACTTAATATGGTCCAGGCATAACTCTGAGTGCTTTTCACATAGCACTTTTTTTAAAAAGGGTTATATACCATTCCATTCTGTATACCCACTGCCGTCAAGTTGATTGAGTCATAATGACCCTATAGGACAGAGTAGAACTGCCCCATAGGGTTTCTAAGGAGTAGCAGGTGGATTCAAACTGACGATCTTTTGGTTAGCAGCCAAGCTCTTAACCACTCCGCCACCAGGGTTCTTATTCCATATATGTACCTCTATTTAACCATTTCTCTTTGGCTTTGACCCATTTTTCAATATGGAGAATAACGATCTAATGAGCAGTCTCGGGCTTATAGCCCTCTTTCTCTTGGGTGTTACTCATGGTTAAATTCTTAGAAGCAGGATTCAGGGCCAAAAGTTACCTTTAAAATATTTATCATTTTAAGCACTACCCACTTCCCCTTCCAAAGTGTCGTACAAACCTGCATATCCATCAGTGGTAACTCAAGCGCTGTTTCCCCCACCTCCCCCACCGCAGTGTGAACTTTTTTCTTGGGTCAGTGATGACCAGCTCACCCCCTACCAGGGCTGCTGAGGCTCAGTGGGCACGCCCCTTCCCCTCAGAGCCTCTGTTCTCTCATTGTGAACCGGGGACAAGACAATTATGACAGGGGTGCCATCTGCTGAGCTGCCTCTGCCTGGTTTAATGACTGCTTCCTTAATCCTCTCAAATGACCGTTGTTGTTGCTGGATGCCAGAGAGTTGATTCCAATTCATAGCGAACCTACTCGACAGAGTAGAATTGCCCCGTAGGGTTTTCTAGGCTGTAATTTGTACAGGAGCAGATTACCAGGTCTTTCTCCCAAAGAGGGAGCCCTGGTGGCACAGTGGTTAACCATTCGACTGCTAACCAAAAGGTCGGCAGTTCAAATCCACCAGGCGCTCCTTGGAAATCCTATGGGGCAGTTCTACTCGGTCCTATCCTATAGAGTCGCTATGAGTTGGAATCAACTCGACAGCAATGGGTTTTCTCCTGCAGAGAGGCTAGTAGGGTTCAAAGTGCCGACCTTTCAGTTAGCAGCTGAGTGCTTAACCATTGTGCCACCACCAGGGCTCCTTCCCAAATGCCTGTTGTTAGGTGCCATCGAGTTGGTTCTGACTCATAGTGACCCTATAGGACAGAGCAGAGCTGCCCCACAGGGTTTCCAAGGAGCGGCTGGTGGATTTGAACTGCGGACCTTTTGGTTAACAGATGAGCTCTTAACCACTGCGCCACCAGACCTCCTTCCCAAATGCCTATAAAGTGGGAATCATTGTTCCCATTTCACAGGTGAGGGCACTGAGATGGTGACGGAGCTGGAATGGGAAGCCCAGTCGGCCTGGCTTCCAGAAGCTTCTCTCCCCAGAGTCCACCTTCAGAGGGTGCGCTGCCAAGCTGGCATGCTGTGTATCCTCCTGGCGTTTGGGGCTGTGGCTCTCAAAGAGCCGCTGAGCATCATGGTGATTCCCTTTGACGTCGCCTCACAGCTTGGAGGGCTGCGCTCCCAGGGAGGCCCTGTCAGTGAGAGAAATGTCAGCTACCTCCCATGAATTCTGGGGCATCACCCTCAGCCTCCCACGAAAGGGAAGGTTTAAAGAGCCCCGCGGTTCTGGGTCCTCCACACTCACGTGCGGCCAGAGGGACTCACACCCTTTCTGTTCATGACCATGGGCTCGGGTGGGCGTCCTTGCTCACTGAGAAGACAGGGCCTGAGGGTCACTCTCGCCTGCCCTCTGAGTCTGCTAGTGCTGCCGGAACAAAACACCACAGCTTGGTTTTTGCATCACAGCTGTTTACTTGTTGCTTTTAATGACTCACGGCGACCACATGTGTGCAGAGTAGAGCTGCCCCCCAGAGGGTTTTCTTGGCTGTAATCTTTATGGAAGCAGATTGCCAGGCCTTTCTTCCATGGTGCAACTAAGTGGGTTTGAACTGCCAACATTTAGAAAACCCAAACCAAAACTCATTGCCGTCAAGTCGATTGTGACTCACAGTCGAGCGCAAACCTTTTGCACCACCCAGGGACCTATCCAGGCACCGCCCAGGCGACCCACAGGGGTTGCCATGAATCGGAATAGACTCCATGGCAATGGGTTTAATGAGTCAGCTCTGAGAGCTGCCTCAACTCCTCAGTGGGTCTCCCATCTTTAGCACCGCTTTTCGGCAATTTCATTAGTCTGAATTTTCCTTGTGTTTATCTTGCTTGAGGTTCATTGGAATTTTTCTGTCTGTGGGTATGGGTTTCCTAGAGCTGCTATAATACCACAAACTGGGTGACTTATGAGAACAGAAATTTATTGCTCAGTTCTGGAAGCTGGGAGTTGGAATTCAGGGCGTCAGCCCAGCTGTGTCCTCTCCAGATGCTCTCGGGGAAGATCCTTTCTTGTCGCTCCTGGCTCCTGGTAGCCCCAGTCCGTCCTTGGTTTGTGAGTACATCTTCACACGTGTGTCTCTTCTTTTGTAGGATACCTCCGGGATGGGATTTGGGCCCACCCTGCTCCAGCATGACCTCATGTTAGCTGACAACGTTTCTCCAGCTTTACCTGCTCTTGTAGCCCAGGTCCTGAGAACCCATCTGCCTGGTCTCCCTGCTTCCACTTGCCCCTTTCTCCCTCCCGCTCTCTCTAAAGGTCCAGTTCCTGTTCCCCTGCAGTGGACACCTCTCAGAGGACAGGGAGTCCCCGCGCCCAGCCCAGCCCCTAGAGCTCCGAGTCCCCCAGGGGCCGCTCCAAGCAGGGCAGCGGGCTCCCTCTCCATACATTTCCCACGTGGCAGCCAGGGTCATCTTTGCATGAACGTTCATCAGAGCACGTACTCCATTGCTTACAGTCTGTAAACGGACGTCCATCTTGGTATCAAATCCTCAGTGCTCTGACCCTTTCTGACCTCATTGTACACTTCTCTCTTTTGCCGCCCCAGCCGCCCCCCAGCCTGGACCATCCTTCCTGGGGTTTTCTCAAGACGGCCTCTTTCTTGGCACTCAGGTCTCCCCTCATATGTCCTGTCCTCGGTGGACCACCCTGCTCCCTCCCCACGGCGCTGACTTATTTTTATGGAGGCTCTTCTGGTGGTGTTGTTAGGTCCCATTACGTCGGTGCTGAGTCAGAGCAACCCCATGTATCACAGAATGAAAAGTTGCCCAGTCCTTCATCATCCTCACAATTGTGGCTGTGTTTGGGCACATTTTGCAGCCACTGTGTCAATCCATCTTGTAGAGGGTCTTCCTCCTTTTTGCTGACCCTCTACTTTACCAAGCATGATGTCCTTCTCCAGGGACTGATCCCTCCTGATAACAGGTCCAAAGTATGTGAGATGAAGTCTTGCCATCCTTGCTTCCAAGGAGTGTTCTGGTTGTACCTCTTCTGATATTTCCTTGTTGGCTGTCTTCTCCTACTAACAAGTAAGTTCCAGAAGTCAGCGCCTGGTACGTAGTTGGCACATGAGAAATATTTTTATGGAAATGGCTTAAAACCATATGACTGCACAGCAATGGTCACCACAGCACTGTCCCCAACAGCCAAAAGGTGGCGACACCTTAAGTGTCCATCAACAGATGAATGGATAAACACAATGTGCTCCGTCCATACAAGAGAACATTACTCAGCCATACAGAGAGATGAGGTTCTGGTCCAGGCTACAACATGGATGAACCTGGAAAACACTATGCTGAGTGAAATCAGCCAGACACGAAAGGACAAATACTGTCTGATCCCGCCCATGTGAAATATCCAGAATAGGCAAATGCAGAGACAGAAAGCGGATCAGAGGTTACTGGGCTCGGGGGAGGGGAGATGGGGAGTTCTTGTTTGATGGGTACGGAGTTTCTGTTTGGGGTGATAAAAAAGACCTAGAAATAGATCGTAGTGACAGTTACACAACATTGTGAATGTACTTAATGCTACTGAATGGTACACTCAAAAATGATTAAACTGGTAAATTTTGTTATGTGTATTTTACCACAGTAAGACAAATAAAAGAAAAAAAAAAAAGACAGGCTCCTTGTTACCTACAGGATGAAGGTTCTGCTTCTCAGTCCCCCTCAGCTCTGCTGCTGCCCTGGCTGGAACTCCACACTGCAGGGTTCACCCTGGACAGCAGGGTCCAGGGCACGGCTGCCCTGTCCCGCCCAGGCTGGCTGGGGCTTCCCCGACCCTTGCTCCCCCTTTCTTGGCTTGGAGTGTCCTCTCTGCCTGGCTCATTTGCCTGTTGCTAGCCTCCGCTTAGGAACAACATCCCTCTGGAAGCCTTTCCTGACCCCCTTGCCTTCCTGCAGATATTCTCATAATACATCTAATTCTCTCTTCACAGCTGTCCCTTCCACAATGTGCTGAGGTGCCTGAGGAAGGGTTATCCTTCTCAAAACAAACAAAAAAATTATTGAACAAATGAATCAAATGCAATACATTGAACAGCACTACAAGATACCAGCCACCAACTGAATTAGAAACTGAGGACTCACCTTCCTTTGACTGGCCAGTGACACACGCATGTTCATTAGGTTATTTAGTGAATGAATGAATAACTGAATGAACGAATGAATAGCCAGTAAGTTGCAGTTGCCTGAGACTCTGCATTCAGAGACTTTACCTGGGCTCCGAAGCTGCTAGACTGATAATTTAGGAAGAGTCTTCAGTTACCTAAAGACTTCGTATTCCACTGCTCATTACTGCCATGTCCTTTGCCAATGGAACATGCTAGATGCCTGTGGCACAGTGAGTGCATTCCCCACAATCAGACTAAGTTGAAGGAAGAAAAATACAGCTAGGTATGTTGCCATGAGTCAGGGGCCAGCAGGACGACAGCAAACAACAACGTATTTTCCATATTGTTAGCTATTGAAAGGAAATTGTTTCCTCCCAGAGTTATTACTCTGGTTGTTGATAGACACTGGTATATCAGAACTGGCTTCTGTCTTAGTCATCTGGTGCTGCTATAACAGAAACACCACAAGTGGATGGCTTTAACAGAGAAATTTATTCTCTCACAGTCCAGTAGGCTACAAGTCCAAATTCAGGGCACCAGCTCCAGGAGAAGGGTTTCTCTGTCAGCTCTGGAGGAAGGTCCTTGTGATGCATCAGTCTTCCCTTGGTCTGGGAGCATCTCAGGGCAGGAATCTCAGGTCCAAAGAACACGCTCTGCTCCCGGTACTGCTTTCTTGGTGGTATGAGGTTCCTATGTGTCTCTGCTCATTTCTGTCTTTTATATCTCAAAAGAGATTGGCTTAAGACACTAATCCTGTAGACCTCATCAGCATAACTGCCGTTAATCCATTTTATTACATCATAGTGATAGATTTTACAACACATAAGGAAATCACATTAGATTTCAAAATGGTATACAATCACACAATACTGGGAATCATGACCCAGCCAAGTTGACATGTTTTGGGGGGACACAATTCAATCCATGACACCTTCCTACTGCTGTCTGCATGGGGTCGGGCAGTTGAAAGGGCTGAGGCAGAGAGGTCTGCAGACAAGCCATATAGACTGTGGGACACCCGCTCTGCCCCTTACTTGCTACAGGTCTTCTGGTGAGGACAGTCCTCCCACCGGGTCTCTGATGTATCAGGCAGGGGGGCTACACCCACGGTGCTGGCTGTGCAGTGCCCAGCTTCCCACGCCCCTGCTGTCCAGGGTGAAGCCTTACTCATTGGTCCATTTTAGTGGCAGGCCTTTTATTCCCGTTTCCTAGTGAAGCCTCTCCCCACAGGCCCACTGGATGCTGATAACAGTGACAAGAAAGCTCGATTCATTGAATAGTGACACTTCTATGCATGTTATTATTCTTTGCCTTCAGTTCACCATCAGCCACAGGCTGCAGCAGTGGGTCAATCTAGACTTTGTGGAGTCTGCGGCACAGCACACAGGAGCCCGTGGTTGGGCCTGCAAGAGGCCTCTCACCTGTGTTGGTTCTTCTGTTCAGCAGGTGGACTCTGGTCACTAACCGTCAGGCAGTGCGCCCACTCTGGGGGTGACTTCCTGTCCAGGAGCCCATTTCCAATAAGCATCTAACTCCCATGAATAAGAAGTATGTGGAGAACAGGCTCCAAGGGGCTCTGTTCATCTACCTGGGGTAGGAGCGGAAGCTCCAGCTCACAACGAGCCAAAGCTTGTGGGCTCTGAGCAACTGGAGAAAACCCTGCAGAAGGGGTTCAGCAGGAGACTCAGCACGGGCACCAAGTCACCTGCACGGTCGTGGCTAGGAGGTGCCCGGGGCCCAAGTCACCTGGGCGGTCACGGCTAGGAGGTGCCCGGGGCCCAAGTCACCTGGGCGGTCATGGCTAGGAGGTGCCCGGGGCCCAAGTCACTGGAGCGGTCACGGCTACGAGGTGCCCGGGGCCCAAGTCACCTGGGTGGTCACGGCTAGGAGGTAACTGGGCCCAAGGGACCTGTGTGGTTGGGGCTAGGAGGTGCCCAGGGCCCAAGTCACCAGAGCTGTCGTGGTTAGGAGGTAACTGGGCCCAAGGGATCTGTGTGGTCGGGGTTAGGAGGTGCCTGGGGACCATGTCACCTGGGCGTTTGGGGGTAGGAGGTGCCTGGGGCCCAAGTCACCGGAGTGGTCGTGGTTAGGAGGTGCCCTTAAATTTGCAATTACTTTGAGGCAGATTTCTACAAGATGCATTTTTGAGCCAGAAATGAAGACTCTGATGAGGTTACCACACCTGAGAGAGAAGTTTCTGACTTCTCAACCTTACATTCAGGTGCTAGGATCTGCCGTAACTTGTCCCTTGTCCCTTTAATCCATATGCTGACTGTGTGTGTGTGTGAGAGGCAGACACCTCTGGGACTGGGTCACAGACCCATTTGAAGAAAGTGATTTCCTTTAGACAACGGTATATATTTGATTCCAGGGAGTTCTCGAGCCCTGGAGCCCAGCCTGGCCCCCAGGGTGAGCACCTGGCTTCCCCACTGCTGCTCTGCAGTCCCTACCGGTGGTGCTGGACCGACAGGGAAGGCAGGCACCTGCTGCTTTTAACAGCCCTGCGGAAGATGGGTCAGAGACACTTGCGATGGACTAGGAACTGGTCTGTTATGCATCATCCTATAAAAACAATCATACAGCCTCCCTCAGTTACATTTATTTAACTGTACATTTCTAAAAGCCCCAGAGATGTAAACGAGGCTAACTTTACACACAACTGGATATAATCAGAAAAAAGTAGGAATAAAAAAAAAATTACTGAGTGTTCTGACGCCGCCCCCCCCCAACGTTCTAGGGAAGTTAATTTACAAAACGCTTCTGTAAAAAGCAGAAAGACGTGAGAGACAGCATGCCAGGGTGGGTGGGTGCGGGGAACATTTAGCTACGAATTAGTTTGGGCAAGTTTCTTCACTTCTATGAACTATTTCCTTAGCTAAAAAAGAAAGAGTTAAATTAAGCCCAGAAACCAAAACCAAACCAGTTGCCGTGGAATTGACTGATTCATAGCGACTTGATGTGTGGCACAGCAGAACTGCGCTCCATAGGGTTTTCACAGCTGTGACCTTTCAGAAGCAGATCACCAGGCCTTTCTTCCTACGTGCCTCCGTGTGGGTCCAAACCGTCAACCTTTTGGCTAGTAGTTGAGTTGCTTAACCGTTTGTGCCACCTAGGGACTCGTAAATTAAGTTTAGTGGTTTTCAAATTTTTTGATAGTAGAATCTCATTTTTTTATTAAATGAAATCTTATACAAAGCCAAATCTATAAAAGATGACTTTTTATTAATAGACTTATTTTATGGGTTCACATTAGTAACATTTACTATAAAGTTAATTAACGAGAACAGAAGCTAATGTGTTGATGGTCTCTGTTATGGATTGAATTGTGTCCCTCAAAAATGTGTGTCAACTCAACTAAGCCATGATTCCCAGTATTGTGACTGTCCACCATTTTGTCATTTGATGTGATTTTCCTATGTGTTGTAAATCCTGCCTCTATGATGTTAATGAGGCAGGACTCAATCTACAAGATTAGGTTGTGTTTCAAGACAATCTGTTTTGAGATATAAAAGAGAGAAGTGAACAGAGAGACAGTGGGACCTCCTACCACCAAGAAAGTAGTGTCAGGAGCAGAGCATGTCCTTTGGACCTGGGATCCCTGCACTGAGAAGCTCCTAGACCAGGGGAAGATTGATGACAAGCACCTTCCTCCGGAGCCAACAGAGAGAGAGAAAGCCTTCCCCTGGGGCTGACACCCTGAATTTGGACTTCTAGCCTACTAGACTCTGAGAGAAAAAAACTTCAGTTTGTTGAAGCCATCCACTTGTGGTATTTCTGTTACAGCAGCACTAGATAACAAAGACATTCTCCAAAGTGTTAAAATTTGCTGTAACATGTTAGCAAAAAATTACTGAATTTAAAATTATAAAAACAATAACTCCTGAAGTCTGTTGGAAAGTCACTGGGATGGATGACTTCTGAGGTTCTTCTAGAATTAAAGTGTGATGTCAAAGAGCCCTCACCTGCATCCAGGTGGTTCCTCGACCCTGTCTGGGGGTTTCTGCAGAGCAACATGACGGTGAGAGGCTTGGACTCAGGTCCCTGTCATGTGCTCAGGTGTCCCTTGACCTTGTAGGTTGTATCCAGTGTTAACACAGTGGGGAAAGCAGACTTCAGGCCCTTGCCTCACAATCATGCTCCTCTGTTCACCGTCAGCCTAGGGTGTCTCTACAGCCCAGCACAGCGCTGCAGAACCTGCATTTGGACTCCACCTCGTGTGCATGTCGTCTGTCCACTGTCTGTCTAGGGGTCTCTACAGCCTAGTACAGCACCAAGAAGCCCCAACTTGGGCCCTCCCCGTGTTCATGGTTGATGCCATCCAACCAGGGGGCATCCTTAGGGGGAGACAGTGGGGAAGGGCTTGGACTTGGGGGCCAACTGCTTGGGTTGAAACCCGACCCCCCAGTACTTGTGTGAGCCTGGGCAAGTGAAAGAACCTTGTGTGCCTTGTTGCTCGTTTGTGAGAGAAGATAAGGGTGGCAAGCACCTGGTGGGCTGTGAGAACAGAAGAAGTTGATGACATGGGCAAGACACTCTTGGTGGCACGGGACACAATGATCGTCACCACTGTGACAGTGTCACACTGAAAAAGCCCATCATTCTTGCTAGTATGAAACAAGCACCATGAAGCTGGACCTACATCGCAGTGGCCACTATTCAGTTAAGTTCTCCCCAGAAAGCTTCTGCTGTAGGAAGCTACTGATCATCCCAGCTTCCTGCAATTTCTAGATGAGAACAAAGTGGGGGCATCTGATCCAAGTGTAGCACTTTGGAGAGTGGAACCAGACTTGAGGACAGGCTTCCCTGGGGACTTGCTCCGGGGCAGACGGGCATGTATGCGGTCCTTTAAAATACCCCACAGTTATCAGACTCCCATGCACCCTCTACACCACCCCTGACTCTGATAAACGGCTTCTCTTGTGCCTTTGTAACTAAGAAGGGAGTCAAAGAGACCACGTGACAGATACGAAGCCTGAGAACCAGGGTCCCAGCCTGCCTCCCTTTCCCAAGCCACCCCAAAGAGCTAACCCGATCAGGTACCTGCTGGAATGTTGGTCAAATCCAACCAAGGAGGTGAGCTCTGTCACGACGACGTGTGGGAATCACTTGACTCTGGTCCTATTTTCATCTGCCTTTTACTGCCAGTGTCACTGAGGAGAACAATCTCTCCACCAGAGAGAGGGTGGATTAACTAGGGCCCCCGATCCATATTCTCAGTGATTCGACTCTCCTTTCAAGGCTTTCATTTCTCCTCATGGATTTTTTTTAAACGTCATAACTAGTGCTCAAACAATTCCATTTCTATTAATTGCATTCTGATTCACACATGCCTATCCCCAAAGCAAGAGGCGGTCTACAAAAAGTACTTCTACTTTCCTATTAAATAAGTAGAAAGTCAGTTTGGGGGCACTGTGGGGAGCTCTGGCTGCTGGCTCCAAGGACCGCGGGCACCCAAGCACAGGGGAATAGGGGGCTCCTTCCCCTCTCCTCCTCCGGCGGCGTCCCCGAGGGCGCCGGCCCTTCCCCTAACCGTAACCTGATCAGTGGTCAGAACCAGCCTGCCCAATGTCAGGCCTGAATTTAGCTTCATGATGAGTAATAAAATTCACAGGTTCTTTATTTAGTCCATATAATACACCATTTTTAGAATTTTTAAAATTAGATAAAAGAGCATATTAAATGGCAAGTGTATGAAGTTTCTCTTCATAAACAATGTCAAAACAAAAATTTCTGAATTACAAAATGTTAAAAAATATGTAGGTACTTAACATTTCACTACAGCATAAAGTTACAGGTATTTTCTAAAGAAAAATAACTGTGCCACTTACCTATGTTTGCTGTTTCTATGACCTTTTTTTTTATTCTGTACATA
Source organism: Trichechus manatus latirostris (assembly GCF_000243295.1). Taxonomy (NCBI): domain Eukaryota; kingdom Metazoa; phylum Chordata; class Mammalia; order Sirenia; family Trichechidae; genus Trichechus; species Trichechus manatus. Next base: position 10,109,156 of record NW_004443981.1, read on the forward strand.
GGACATTTTGTACAAAATATGAAGTCTACATTTTTATTATTACCATAAAACAAAGATACAATGTATGTACAATATTAAAAGGAAGCCATACTGAAGCCACACTAAAAAGACACTCGGAACAGTGACATTTCTGACGTACAGATACATTTGGAAAATGTGAAGATGCCAAATGCAGAACTTCATGAAGAAAAACAGTCACCAAATGTACTAGTTTATTTTCAAAGTCATACTTCTGAAATCAGTTTGGTATACGGTAAGCAGTGTATCTATATAATGACATAGAAGTTGGACAATTAGCACAGGGAATCCGAGCACTAACCAGGGACACTTTAATAGGCCAAAATATTAATACTCTCGTCAAAGGACATTAGTTTCTCTCAAAACTTTTATGTCTTTCTTTCTTTATTTTGGTGAATGTTTATCTTCAGTAAAGGGCAGAAATAAAACCTAGACAAAGAGATGATCTTATACGTTGAGCTTTACACAATCAACCAAACATTGTTATTTTGCTTTTTCCCTAGGGCAAAAACGGATCTTTTTCCCCCCCAGAAACCTCTCTCACAAACATACTGAACATCCAAAATCAAGGGTATCTGAGAATCTATCAGCTAAAGACAGAAGCTCAAACAATGGTATATCAAAATACGTAAGACGCTGCTTTATACAATAAAAAGCACCCTTTTTCCCTCAAAAGGAGAAGGCATCTAAACTTTTTTTTTTTAAAATTATAGACCTCGTAATGGTAAAATGGATAGGTACTTGTCAAGTTTCTCAGGAAATGCTTCTTTTCATCAAGTGGACCTCCCCACTTCAGGCTGGGGCAATCTTCCGATTTAGTACTCGCTCTTACTCTTAGCACAGTAAACCCCCTCCCCCCAAATGATTTTCCTCCAAGACACAAGGAAATAAACGATGTCAGTCGACTCAAACGAAACCAAAGGGTAGCAGGTGCTACAGCCGCACAGGACCCACGTCTGCATCTCACGATGTTTTAATGGACACAGGAGGCCTCGACTAGAGACGGATCTTAGAAAAAGCCACGTTACCTTTTATACACCCAGACATCTAACACTAAGTTATATAATCTTATGCCAGAGACAGAAGAAACTAGAATCACTTGTTTAGAATAGCAGTACACGTCTCAAATAGCTTTCAAGCAGGATAAAGTCAAAATACTGGCCACCCTGAGAAATAAGAACAGACAAAGCGCTACGTGTAATGATTTTTCTCCTCGTGCTATCCCATCTAAAACAAAAAGCTCAGCACATGCAGGAAGTCTGAGAGCTACATAGCAGCATTTGAAGATCGGTGAAAACTTAGATATTGGATTTTACTTATGAGGTGTTTATAATGTGTGTGCTCTTTCCACAGAAAAAGACTCAAAGTTGTCCTCACTGTTGCCTCCTCTAAGCTCTGAGAATCATGCCAAATCAATTACCGACCTGGCGGCAACGCCGGTGTACGCCATGCTGTCTTTGTTCCGTTACGTCAAAAGGCAGTTGCAGTTTGCGTTAGGCCAAGAGCTGGTTAACTCAAAATGATCTCACCCTAACGTTCCCTAACGTTCTTCAAATTATGGCGTCCTTAGAGACTAATTTTATTAATTCAAGAGCCTTGTTAAAGGGCAACAACGTCTTGAGTAAGGAAAAAAAAATTATGCAAATGAAAATATGAACACATAACTGTAAAATTCCAATTCCAGCCAAGGGAGACAGAGAAAGCTCTTTTTGAAGTAAGTTTCTTCTACCAGCAGCTCACTCCTGGAATCCTGGCGTTGTACTACAGACTCGGAAGTATGGCTTTAGACGTATGTAAAAGAAGTCGGACATGGAGTACATGCCGTTAATAAAAGTAAAGAAATACCCTAGGAAGTAACAGCGGCTGGGGATTGTCACGTCACTTCTTCCAGGAAGTCGTGTTAGAACCCGGAAGCAGAGAACCACCTCAACGAGCTAAAAAAACAAAAAAACAAACACAACTGCTGGCTGCATAACAATTATGTGGAAACAACCTCAAGGTTGAAAAAGTCTTAAAAAACAGGTAATACTTGGTAAAGTGTTCCTTTGATTTGAAAACCATGGGGTGCATCCTAGAGCCGCCTGTGTTCAAGGGTACAGATTCGTTCTGGTAGAAGGAGGTGCGGACCCGGGTGCCTGTCTAGCTCTGACTGCGTGGGATGTCCCCACTCTGCGACTCTGCACGGCGCGCCTGAGCACCACCGTTTGAACTGCTCTCAGCGGATGCGGAGGTGCGTTATTGCCTACGGAACGGGAGAGAAAGCGCGGACTTTGAGTGTAACTGATTTGTATGGCACAAGGAGTATGCATTTTCTACAGAACCCAGAGAAGACCGGCACCCACCCCCCCAACCCCGAGTGCGGCTAGTGCCCGCCCTGGGACAGCAGCTCGTCGGCTCTGCAGTGGGCATCCAAGGCTCTCTTGGTGTAGGGGTCGTGAGGCAGCTCCGACTTGCGGCGCACCAGAGCACGGTCCTTCTTCGGGTCTTTCTGTGCCTGAAACCAAAAATGCAACGGGGTTGGCTAGAAACTGAGCTATCTGAAGAGCTCGCTCGCTTATTGCCAAATGATTTGCCAGACAGTTGTGAGTCAAGTGGGGACCACGCAAATCCCAGGCCTCAATGGTCACAGGGAAAGAGCATGAGATTCCGTAAATGAAATGGAAGACTAAGGAATTAACCAGACGTATCTCGTTTAAAGATCATCGAATGACTCGTGTGTGAAGGACTGCGCGTAAAATATGGGCATTTTTTTCTTTCAAAACGGGTAGCTTTTGTACAGAATATTCAGCACCTCCATTCTGTAGAATCTACCAGTAAACAGGAGGTTATTTCTGCCTCTTTCATATCACCGCGCCTCTTTACGGCCCTGTCTATTACAGAAGCATTTCAGAAACGCTGAATTTCCTCTGGAGGTAAACAGGATAGATGGAAAACCACACTTAAACTGGATTTAAAACCAATAAAAGATCCAAAAGTTTTATCAAGTTTGAAAAAGGATACTTACAATAAGAGACTTTAAATAGGTCACGTAAGGAAAACACCTTCAGCACTAAGACAGACTGTATTTAATGACTTACATAAAAACTCCAAATATTAGGGGTAAGAAATAAAAGGCTCCCTTCTCCACGTCATTCTCTTCCAGAAGTTTAGGGAATTCTGGTTTTACTCAAAACAAAACTAAATGAATCCCATTTTCACAAGACGATTTAGATGACTGTGTCTGCAAACAAAGGAGCACCTGATCTGGGGCATTTACGTATTAAGAGCATTCATTTCCATGACTAACAGTTAAAACAAATTATTGTTATAATAAAAAAACCAAAACAAAACACCCAGGTGCCCTGGAGTTGGCTCTGATTCATGGTGACCCCGTCTTGTGCGCCACAGCAGAACTGGGCCCCACAGGGTTTTCAAAGGCTGATGTTTGGAAAGTAGACTGCCAGGCCTTCCTTCCTGGGTGCCTCTGTGTGGACTCAAACCTCTAACCTTTTGGTTAGCAGCCGAGCGCTTAACCACTTGCGTCACCCAGGGACTCCAGTTACAATATAAGGTTATATTATTCAGGGCCATCATGTTAATACCAGTACTTTGTCAACAAAATGAACAAACCGTCACAGCTTCTCGTAGTTCCAGACCTCTAACCTCAATACGGTATGTAAAGTACATTTTTCTTTGTTTTCATAAAAAGTTCAAGCAACTGGCGAAGTCCTACATGAAAAGTTCACATTTTTGGCAGGGCTAAATATTTCTTAGCAAGGTTCTTTGCAGACTTAGCTGCAATAATGCCAAGGCTTAAAAAGAATTTTGCCGTGACACCGTTTTAGGATTATTTTTGGCAATGTTACTTGGATGTTAATATTTATTTGTGGCAAAGGTGGGAGTTCTGATTGTTGTCCCCGGGAGGCCAGTAAGAGATGGCTCCGGCAGAGCTGCCCACACAGGAGAGTGAGGTCAGCAGTCCCCACGGGTGGCCTGTCCATAGTCACAGAGCTTGTCAGAGCGCCTTGGTTTGTAAAGCACGTTTGCTTTGACCCACAGGAACTCAGAGGTGAAATTCTACCCTGGGTTTTTATATCCATTCTATATTCATCTGTAAAGCAAAACAAAACCAAGACCTGTATATACTTGAAATATTTAATTTCTGCTGAAACGGGCATTTCAAGGAGAAGAAAACATCATTTTAATAGAAAAAGGCAACAGTCAAAACCTTGGTGCTGGAACCCATCAGTGCAAATTTAGGAAGGAAACATGGCCCGGAGCTTCTGCAGCCAGAGGTCGTGATAAGACACCGAGCCGTGGAGGCGTTCTGAGTCCGCGTGGAAGCAGAGAGGGATTTCATACACGTGAGGGAAACAACCCGAAACCCTGGAGCCAGGGACAAGGAGACCTCATGCAGACGATCACCCGAATGAGCAACACAGGTGGGCGAGGACGGGATGGCAGACACGCGGGAGGGTGGAAGACAGAAAGAGGACAAAGCACGACTTGCGGACCCCTCCGAGGAGGAGAAAACCAGCTGGACCAAAGGGCTCCGTCTGCAGCACATGGGCAGAGGTCAAGGGATGAATGTCAACAATTGTGCAGCTTTTCTCTCCCTTCTAAAGGAGCCAATTCGAACTTTACCACTTAATTTAGGACAGAACTGATGACAATTTCTTAATTTGGAACGGACCAATTTTTAATTGTCTTTACCATCACAAGCTGGCATGACATGGGAGAAAGGGAAAATACTTCATGTATGTGACATTACCGTGTCAATGCTTCTTCTGAAGAAAAAGCCTTAAATACACTCTACGTATTTAATAACAAATACCTTCACTTCCCACCTTTCGTCTTTCTACACCTTCCTTACTTGCATGGATGATACTGCTTGTCTCCCGACCAACTGTTAAAATGAGAATTGTAAACATTTTAAATGTCTCTGACAGAAATGGTCTTCCAATGAACTTCACTAGTTTGCTTTGGATGCTCTGTATAGGTTATACAAGTTTCTCAAAGAAAGTCCAAATAATGGTTCCATCTACTACTGGGTGACTGCCCAGTTGAATTTTTCCACAAACATGCAGCCCGCCAGGCTCCACCAGCACTGGGGTCTCAGCCAGCACCCCATTCCTCCTGCGGTACCATCACTTACCTCTCACACTTGCCCTGACCCCACGCTTAAGTCATTTTAAGGAAATTTGGAATTATTTTGGGAAAACAAAATTTGCTGAAAGTATAAAAATAAAAGGACATTGAAAGTATTCCAAATTATTAAACATAAAAACGGAAAAGCTTGGGATAATTTTTTCACTGTAACTTGGACCAATTTGGTTTTCAAATGTTTGCAAATTAAGAAGAGTCTATCACTTGAAATATTACCCCAAGGAGATGGCACTTCATAGATATCTTCATCTAGAGAGGCTGAGATTTGGGGAAAACAATTCTGTCGATTCTAGAAATCTATAAGTCTTGAAACGAGATAATTGAGTCCACAGCTTTGTTCTTTTTCAGGGCTGTTTTGGCTATTCTAGGTCCTTTGTCATTTCCACATGGATTTTAAAATCAGGTAGTCAATTTCTAAAAAAGAAAAAAGGCTACTGGGAATCTAACTGATACTGTGTTAAATGTGCTGATTAATGTTTGGAAAGAACCGACACCTTTACAGCATCGAGTCTTCCGACCAATAAACATGAAATGTGAAGGTAAGGGTGGACGAGAGCTTTTGCAAAAATGTCAGTTAGGTACAAAATTCAGCTATATAACCTAACTTCGGGAATCATGAGAACAAGCAAACAAACATGCTACCGGAGTTCCCCAAGAAATATCTCTCTGCACATCCGCTACTCAGAACAAAGCGAGCAGAAGTCTGCAGGGATCGGCTCCTTCCCACAACATATACACGGGAAGCCCACTGAGCAAGGGCTGTGTCCCTTCCTAAGGGCTGAGGATGATCAGCCTGGGGGGAGGTTTGCCTGCCATGGCGCATCGTACAAACACTAGAGCCGCTTTCAAAGGCAGCTCTCTCTACTCAAGGTGAGAATGCTATTTTGGTTTGTTCTCGATCTTGACCCAGTTCTTGGACTCCTGGAGTGGGACCTGAACTGTAAATGTATCTACAACTGACACATCCATTACACTCTGGGCATAGTTTATTCTTAGTTTTAATTCTGACCTGAGTCAAAGGATGTACCAAAAAGCAAAATTCTCCAACTCTAAGTATTTAATGTGTAAGAATTTGCTTATAAATCAACTTCCTTTTCAATCTGTGTGGCCTAAGTGACTTAGAAACTACCTGGCCGTTAGAGAACTACCAGCAGGCTCACTCAGGCTCATGCGTAAGGGGGACCGATTTGATTTCCTCCCGGTCAGTCGGTCGTCTGCAGGTAACTAGGCCTGCCCTTATATTTTGAATACCCTTTAGTTTGAGCAGTGAAATTAAAGTGGTCATAAAAAAGGGGACCTTAAATTCCTTTCAAAAAAAAAAAAAATTATCCGGAAGGAGGGAAATTAACACCCTCAATAAATAAAGATAAAACAATTTTCTGATTTTTGATTATATTCATCCATGGCTGCTAAAAATATTAATTGTGAAGAAAGTATGGCACTCAACTATAATAAGTTAAAACAAAAAAAAAGGAGTTATTTATGTTCACTAGGAGTATGTTGAGTTTTTCCACTGGATTTTCGTATTTGCAAACTCTGATGAGCTGAAAGCCACACCCATTTACCTATTGGTACCCCGAGGTGAGGCCAGGCTGCGCAGGCCCAGGCAGGTAAGTGAGGGTGCCCACAGGTGCCACTCTTCCTCTGGCCCCATGAGACGGGAGTCTAGACCAGTGGGGTCCAATCGAAACATGACAGCAGCCACATGTCTAATTCAAAATGCTCTAGTGGCTACACTAAAAAAGTAAAAACAGCTGAAATTAATTTTATAATATACAGTAAAACCTGGGAAAGCCAGAACCTTCCTTCAGAGAAGGAAGACTCAAATACTTTCCACTAAAACCGAGCAACAGGTTAGCCTGCACCCTGTAAGAGGCGGAAAACTTGTGAGACCTGGAAAAACAAAAGGCAGTCCCGTCGAGTTCTGGCTCTCAGAGGTTTCACTGTATTTTATTTAACACATTCTATCCAAAATGTTATCATTTCAACATATAATTGATAGTAAGAAATTAGGAATGAGGCATTTTTGCATTCCTTTGTTTGAGTCCTGGAACCTGGTGCATGCTCTGGCCTCGGAGCCGCATGGCAAGCGCTCAGTGGCCGCCTGTGGCTGCTGGCTGCTGTCTGGACGCACTCTTGCTAACATCTGAGCCTGTCTGGGCCGGTGGGAAATGCCATTTCCTTGAATTAAGAACAAACAGATGAAAGAAACCGTCTCTGCTTAATTGAGCTGCACATGACACCAGCTTTTATGGACCATCTGTACTCAGTGTCACTGCAACAACAGGGTAATTTTATATTTCAGGATGCTGGTGCTGCAAGTCTGCAGGGATTCTCAGGCTGGTCAAAGGGCACGGAAGTTTCAAAGGCGGAAAGGCTGCCACCCCTAACGCCACTCAGGATGACACGCTTCCATTGGTTCAGGACAGGGAAGCATGCTCCGAGGAGCGCTGCAGCCGAAGGCCCCTCAAGCCCACGTGGCCTCAGCGAACCCTGACCTCTCCTGAAGGCCTGAGCTGTATTGACTCTCCATTCAGTAGTCAGAGTCCCAGGAGGCTCTCTGTGGACCAGTGGTGATCTAAATACTTCCCCAATAATGGAAACGAAACCCTCAAGAGCTCGGGTACGATGGGAGGGGTCCTGAGAACGCCCTGGTCCCAGGACAGCAGCCCTGACAGATGCTGATGGGGAGGTCCTGGGGCCGAGGGGGCGTAGTGGTGACCACTATGAAGAGCCGAAGGGGCTGTCTCTGGGCCAGAGCAGAAGATGCACAGAGAACAAAGCGTGGCAAGCTATTATTACGGCAAAGCTTTTGATTTTGCTCAAGTTAACATTTAAAGAATAGGTAAGAGTTGGGATTATTACTGTTAAAGGAAAGGAAGAAACACATCTCAGGCACATACTTGACCTCAGAAATGGTTCCTAGCAATTTGATCACTGAGTAAGACCTACGGATCAAGTTTTCTATAAGGTTATCAAAACGGAATTTTAACTTTAGCTTAAACAGAAGGCAGTGACGCAGGTCACGTCACCTACTACAATAATACGCGTTTCTTAAGCAAAGCTACAAAGCGCAGGTCTCAACTCAGCTCTGTGCTTTACCTGGCGAGCATCTTGGCTCCCTGTCTTTCCCAGCATCTGTACATCTTCAAACAAAGGCCCGTCTGTGTCCATTGCCACCGGGATGTTCAGGGCGCTGGCTTGTCTATACCCTGCGTACTGGAATGCAAAGTCAGGCGTCACCGTCCGCCAGGCACTCAGGTTGAGCTCCAGGGCTCTCCTCTCGCCCGGCTGGGGACAAACCTTCCCACAGGTGCCCTCCCCAGCGCCCTCTGCTGACACCCACTCGCCTACAACCTCAGCACCGGATGCCCTGCAGTCTCGATGGCTAGGAGGCTGTGTGTTCTCTGCCATGCAGGCAGCCCTGGGTAGAGAGCCCAGCGGGCTTGGTCTTGCCTGGCCCACAAGGACCACTTCTACCTCTTGGTGTGACGTAGCGCCCCACCTCCCCCGGGGGCCTTCAGTGTTCGGTGGCTGGTCCGGCCTGCACCCCACCTTGTGTTTTTTGACGTTGACTCTACAACTGGGATCTTAAACGAGGGATACCTGGGTTTGCTCATGGGAATGTCTCACCACAGAAACCTGCTCCCCTAACCCCGCCTCTGTGGGCTCCTCCCCTTGGCTCCCAGGTCACCACCCCCGCTCTGGCAGCGGCTGTATGGTGGCGGGCCTGGCCCTTGCTCGCCCTCTGACCCCTCCTCTCGGCCTTTCCCTCATTGTGTTTCTTGCCCTCACTCACCGAGGCCGTGACTAGCGGTACCCTGTGACCCACACTCTCCGCGTCTTGGCTGTCTCCCAAGCCCAGTGCACGGGGACCAGCCCAGAGCGATCCCGTTCACCCTGCAGCCCTGTGCGGGCCTTGCTGGGGAAACGGGCACCCCCCCACCATGCCGCACTCTGGGCTCCAGAGCATGTGGGTGCTGCTCTGGGGTGAGCCAGGCCCGTGTGACCTGGCCTTGTGGACTGTTTCCTGAGTGTAAGACGGGGACACTGTCACACCAGAGGCTGCTGGGACAGGGAGACGAGAGAAGGTATACGAATAGCTCGACGACTCCCACCGTTTAGCGTCTACTTTCTCTGTGAAGGGGAGGACAAGGGGAGGAAGAAACCTGGGTGTCTGCTGTGACCGGTACTATTCTGCGTCACGCCTCCATCCTCAGGGTCCCTCCTGCCCGCCTCTTCCTCCTCATGGTCTGTCCTAGCGTGCCCTGTGGATGGCATCTCTGGCACAGGTTACCAGTAACCTCTTGGTCGCTAAGCCGTTTTAGCAACTCTCAGTTGACCTCCCTGTGGTCTGATGCCCTTGAACTGTCGTTCCAGAAACCTTGCCCTCCTTTTCCCAGCTCTTCTCCTCCCTGCTCAGCCTTCTCAGGCACCTCTTTCCTCCACTCACACCTTAAGCAACAGTCCCTGCCCTTCCACCGTCAACCACTCCCATTGATCTGCGGCTTCTAAACCTGCCTGCTAACCCATCCTGGCCGTCGCATCTCTCAAAGCGGCGTCTAAGAGCCGCCGCCCGTTGTGGGGCCAGCTCCACGGTACTGCCTCTTCCTCTCCACACCCAGTGGACCCAGGTCCTGCCAGGCCTCACCTTCCACCCCCCGACTCTGCCGGCACCACGTGGCCACACGTGCCCACAAGTGCCGCCTCTCCCAGCACCCCTTCCATGCCGCTGCCACAGAGCATCTGGAACGCTACTCTGATGATGCTACTTGGCTGCTGTGGCTTCCTGACCTCTGCACACATTCTGTGATGAGATCCAAAGATAATATTGATCTCTGAAGAGAAAATATTTTGTTTGTAACAAATGAAGGTAAGCATCAGAGAAACTTGTAGATATATGTCCGCGAACATATAGTGAACTACTGGGAATCCAGCTTAAAAGATAAAGCTATGAAATCAATTCTCAAAAAGGCAGATTTGAGATGGAAAACGGAAAACCAAGCTTCAAAAAATCCAGCTACTTTCTTTACAGAAACAAGAAACAAACTGTATTGTCTACACAAGGTTCTACTTTTCTTTTCTTTTTTTTTAAATAAATGGCAAGTAGTGAGGAGAATCTAGAAACTTTTCTCTCAAGAGAATGAAAAGCCAATCTGAGGCCCTAACTCCCAGCTCTGACAGAGTAAGCCATGAAGTATTTTCCACGTGAGCCGCACTGTGCTGGGGAGCGGGGGGCATGCGGACAGGACTTGAAAGGTTAAGTCACAGGTGGGTTCAACACAGAGATGAGTGGTCGGGAGGATACAGAGATCACAGCTTTACATGCGTTCTTGCCAGCTCCACGCCAAGACGTGAGGCAGGTGAAGACCATGACATTTATGGAATTCACAGAGACATTTTTAAAGAGAATAACCAAAAGGAATTAGAAAACACAACTTAAGAAAACTCAAGTTCAGAAAAAGGGAGGAGAGAAGATATATATTTATATATATGTATATTTCAGAAGCAACACTTGCAGGTAGGGAAAGAGGGCCACGCTCATTGGCGCGAACAACCAGCTCCTCTGAGTCCGTAACGCAAACACTGTACATAATGTTTTCATGGGGTTATTTCGACATTCTGGTGTTGGTTCCGACGTACGGGCAGCTGGTCCTGGCACTCCCGCCTGGGATGCTCACCTGCATGGCCTCTGACACTTGGCAATGCCAGCTGGGCCAGACCACCCAATCCTGCCCCAGATCGACGGCATTGCTATCTTTCAAAGCAGCCATCGGTACTTTAACCTCGTTTTCAACATAAATTCTGTTCTCTGAAGTAGGTCATCTATAGCTATCCACCTCAATTAAGCACTACACGGTTTCAGACAGTAATCTTAAAACGGCATTTCCATGTGAGGGCTTGGGTCAATACTGCTGGACGAACACTGGTTACTTGTTGTAGGTGGTATCGAGCACAGAAAATTAAGAGTGTCATTTAACTCCTGTGGTTTGTCTTTTGATTTCAGTGTATCAAAGGGAATACAAATCAACAAGGTATTACACAAGTCAAAGAAACACTTTTAAAACTTCATGTATCACTTTCCCTCAAATTATGGAGAGATTTAAAAAACTACACACCAATTTAGATAATGATTATTTACATACACCTCTCACCAAAAGAAACATAACTTATAACCTAGTTGGCCTGGCTGAACGTTTTAGGGTTTGAGAGTGAACTCAGTAGTTAGCCACAGACGGTAACGTATTTTCTTTCCTGGGGAGCTGAGAGTCCTTTGTGTGGCAAAGACTCAGACAAGTGAGTTTCACTAAGCGGCACTGTTATAACCGGAGAGGCACACAGAACATGAAGAAATGCTGGCAATGACAGTGCTCCAAAGCCCTGTCATTTAAACAAGTGTACAGAAAACCAAAGACCACAACTCAGAAACCAGCTCAAAACACGCAGCCCTGGGCCAGCCCGAGGGTTCATACTGCTTAGGAAAGGGCTTTAACTGCCGGCAGCTCCAGAGATGCGAGCATTTGCACCAACTTGCTAGGGCGCACTGGCGTGGCACCTACTGGCTGGTGGAGAAAAGGATAAGTCGCTCACGTGGCAGAATTCCGGTAATTTCTAATAACAACAAAGAAACCCAAGAAACCCAACCTCAGGGGAGAGAAGCTCCACTTCACACCCACTCGTATTTAAAATCTCATTTCCCTTCCCTTAGAATAAATTTGACATGCAAAAGAAAGGCAAATATTGTTTGAACGATAGCATTGTTGACATTTGCAAGAGAAAGCAGATTACAGTCTTGGCCTAAGACAGAGGTGATACCCTGGTTTTCTTTTTACCACAGTATATTCATAAGATTTGTATCTTATTTAAGAAGCAGAGGAAAAAAATAGGTCAATTCTGTGGTAAAAAACTTCTGGTGGGGCAAAAGAAGTACTTGTACAAGAGGAGGGTTACAAAGTTGAAAAGTATTTTTTATTGCAGATAGTTTCATATACAATGTTAGTGAAATCGATTTCCCTTTCCGCCCATGATGAAGCCATATTCCTATGTTATAAAAACATTCCGGTAACCTATATTATAAAAACATTCCAGTAACCCCTGCACATTTTCATGTTACTCTCTTTTTTAGTACCTGGGGATTCGCTTTGGCTAGATTTTCTATTTTAACCCATGCTTCTTCTCGTTCTTTCATTTTTAGCTTCTCTCTGAAAAATAGTAAAATGCCATTTGTATTAGAGAGCTGAACCATATTCAAGAAAACATTAAAGGGAAAACAAGCTGACACACCCAACAACACGATCATCTAGTCTTCCTTCGACACTTTATGGTCTTAGCCACAGACACACTCCACGGCGGTGGTCACAATGCGTACACGAGAAACAAAATTAAGACAGCAACGAAGATTTAGAGGGAAAGATTTAAAAAAGTAAATAAGCTAAAATTTTAACATGTCTAGGAATTTAAATTCCTAAAAATATTTATACAAGTAAATCTTGTGTCTCCACCCTTTCCTCGTTTAGTTGCTGCTTCACAGAACCCATACAATTTTGATGAGAAGCTGATACAGTCAGGGAAAATACCACAGTGTAAAAGAGGCAAGGTAAAAAGAGCTGATTTTTGTTTGTTTTATTCACTGTTGTATCGCCAGCAACCTAAAACAGTGAGTCCAGGCATACAGGGAAGCAGGAAGAAACGCCAGCTGGTTATACATATACATAAACACGTGTCGCTGTTGGTGTGTGCTGTCGAGTGGATTCCAACACATAGCAAGCCCACGTGATAGAGCAGAACTGCCCCCACAGGGTTCCTAGTCTGTAATCTGTACGGAAGCAGATCGCCAGGTCTTTTCTGCTGTGGAGCAGCAGATGGGTTTGAACCATCGACCATTCAGTTAGTTGCCAAGCCAAGTCCTTCATCATTGCACCACCAGGGCTCTTTGTGGATGTATATACATTGTTCTGTGCCGTAGAGTCGATTCCAACTCATAGCAACCCTACAGAATGACTCATAGTGACCCTACAGGACAGGATAGAACTGACCCATAGGGTTTGCAAGGTTGCAATCTTTACAGAAGCAGACTGCCACATCCTTCTCCCGAAGAGTGGCTGCTGGGTTTGTACTGCCAACCTTTCAAACCTTTCAGTTAGCAGCCAAGTGCTTAACGACCGTGACACCAGGGCTCCATATATGTATATATATATATATAAATACAAACATAGTATATTTTGAATTACATTAATTCAAAGTTTATCTCTGCTAGTTTCAAGGGACAAACAAAAAATAAACTCTGCCCACAGCCCCCACTCGACGCTGCAGATGCGAACGGGTTGCATGGTGACTAGCACAGCCTGGGGACAGGCCATCACGTCACCTGGGCCCACAATGGTGGACGTTGGCTCTGTGGTTCTTGACGGCTGGGGAGCAAGGCCTGCTTTTCAAAGCCTGCAGCCTCAATTCCAGAGACTCCTCACATTTACAAAGGTCATTACACCACAGCAGTAAAGCTGGGCTGAGAAGGTTGTCTCTCCCTCATTACAGGACAGAATTCAAATTCCTGCCGCATAAGCATGAAAACCAACCACACACTGCAGCCCTGTAGTGTGCCCTGAGAAAAGCAGACGTTCTGAATGCTTAGTTCTTGACTATGAACATGCTGTCCTGACTGCAAATTGGTAGCATAAGGGAGAGAATTGCTAACTTTAAACCAGTGTTCTTTGAAAACAGTTATCACTACCAAGTTTTAATGTGCTTTCCCAAGTATGAGAGGACTAGTTTTGCTTTAAATTGAGGAATAAATTTTTAGGGCAAAGCCATGAAAGAGGCTTATTCAAGATTAAGAAAAAACAAAAAACAACCCTTCAGACAGTAACTTTGGAAACGAGCAACTTACTTCAGCTTCTCGGCTTTGAACTGCTGTGTGCAGTCGTCAAATAGTTTTTGGTTCATCTCCATGAAGAGCTTCAGTGCATTGTAGATCAGGCCGTGTATTGTCCTAGAGACAAAACGTCACGTTCAGATTCGGAATGCTGGGTCTTTCTCATTCTTTCTCCCTCCCCTACTCTGCCACAAACATTTCCTCTCCAAATGCATCGGGCTATTTCGAGAGTCCTGCACGTCACAGGTTTCCTCCGCCTGTCGTCACCTTTGACTCATTGTTTCTGCTTTCTTAGAGTGGCCACAGCTCAGCAGACGCCTCCTTCACAATCGCTAGAGCCTCGGGCCCTTGAATGCTAGCCTCCCGGTAGCCCAAAGCCATCTTATTTAGAAACTGAGTTGAAACTTGAATATAATTAAGACAAACTTAATTACATAGAAGACAATAACGAGAACGTTTTATTTCCTATAAATGTTAGTTCCCTTTTAGTTTGTTCATCGAGGGCAGGAAAGTTAATTTTAATAACGCTAAAGCAGAGCTTTGGAGGGTAAAAAATGAAATTACTATAAAACAGCTTAATCAAAACTTAATTCTCAAAGCACAGCTACTTTTTAATTCACTTTATAATAAAACCAAAATTATATTCAGAAAACACTTAAAAGGACATTTCTTTCTCTGCAATGGGCGCTAATTTACCATCAGTTACTAATCACTGCTAACCTTCACATTATACTAGATTATACTAGAAAGTATGGTTAAATTCTGGGAGACTTTGTCACCTCTTGAACTCAGTAAAAACACGAACGTTACAAAGGAAAAACTGTCAAAAGTTGATATAGTAATAGCTATGACAACTACAGAATCCCTGGGTGGTGCAAACTTTGGTTAACACACTTGGCTGTTAACCAAAAGGCTGGAGGTTTGAGTTCACCCAGAGGCACCTTGGAAGAAAGGCCGGGTGATCTACTTCAGAAGAATCAGCCATTGAAAATCCTATGGAGCACAGTCCTACTCGACACACACGGGGTCACCATGAGTTGGAGTTGACTGGGTGGACACTGGTTAGGACAACTATGCTGTTGCTCCAGGGATGACAACCGCTGCCGCCCCCAACACCACTCGCCGCCGGACCCACAACCGCAGACCTGACGGCGAGCGGGCACTGAGTGCTCAGTACGTGCCGGGGACTTCATTACACACGTGCATAACCTTATGTCAGTCTTCACAACAGGGTGGTATCACATTATCTTCACTCATCTCCACAACACAACAGTGAGCTGCCTGCCGTCACTTTCTCGATTTTCAGATGAGGAAACTGTGGCCGAGAGAAGTAACATGCCTCATTCAGACAGCCAGTCAGCCGTGAAGCCGGGATTTAAACCACAGTCTGTCCGACTCCGGTGCCCTCCGTCTACAGTTCTACTCACTGAGTCGGACGGCAACGCCCAGAGAACTTGGCGAGCTGGTCAACTCTGGGCCACAGCCTGGCCACCTTGCAGCCGGACCCTGCGGGGGAGGTGGCACGCCTGCACCCTGAGACGGCAGGAGCAGTGAGTGACGGAGGCCAGACCTGTGGCTGGCAGGGCGTCTGCACTACACGGCAGGAGGAGCACTGTCCCAGGAGTCAGGAGACGCTCGTCAGAGCCGGACACAGTGGCTGTGTGCCTGCAGGCTGGGCTATGAGTGCCCTCAGCCTCGGTTTGCTCGTCTGTAAAACGACGGGCAGGACTCGATCTCATAGCTCTACTCTTCCTGCTCTGAAATTCGGATTTAGTGATTATCATGTAGAAACGAAAGAGATGAAGGAAGATGGAGAAAGCAAAACTCTGAGACCCAACCAAAAAACCCATCACCTTCGAGTCGATTCTGACTCACAGCAACCCCACAGGACAGAGCAGAACCGCCCCATAGGGTTTCCAAGGCTGTAATCTTCACGGAAGCAGACTGCCACGTTTTTTTTCCGTGGAGCATCTGGTGGGTTTGAACCACCAGCCTCTTGGTTAGCAGCTGAGCACTTTAACCACCGAGCCACGAGGGCCCCTCCAATTTAAACGATGGTAGTGTCAATTCAGTATTCATAGATAACGTGGCCCCCAAAAGAGAGCTTTCCTTTACGTCTCAGGAGACCATCACTCCGTACGCAACTCAGCAGATGGAGCCTCGCTTGGCAGAAGGACAGAGGAGAGGAACGGGGAGATGTTTTACATCTGCAGGCTGTCCTACAAGCCCCACTCTTCATCTCTGTCCCCAGGTGGTGACCGCAGCAGGGGGCTCCAGGTCTCACAGAGGGGCTCCCTCAGGGTGGTGTCGACAGGGCCAAGGGACCCCTGGGAATGCGGTGAATGAGGCCTTCCTGCTGGGACTGCCCCTTGCTGTGAGCTTTGCAGTAACCTTCAATGCCTTGTGGGGAACTCTGGAAGGCGTGTAGAAGACCCTGCTCCCCGGATCCAGCAGGGATGGTGGGGTGAGCAACTGGCCTTCTATGTTGGTTGAAAATGGGGTCAGGAGGTAAAGTGAAAGGCCACAGATACAACCTACACTTTTATCTAAGCATAAGTCCACAAAGAAATCAAACCTCTTCATTTCTTTTAACTGATACTTAACATGTGGATTTCAACGTTAACTGGTTTGCAATATTAGCAAAATACGCAACATCTAACCACTACTGGATACGAGCACAGCTTGGAGAGGTCTTTCTTACTTGTTCCAATGGGTCTTCGAGTTGCGGTACAAGGACGGAAACATGATGGGCAGGATCTTTGCTGCATTGTCACTGATTAAGCTCATGATATACTCATTATTCCAGTAATACAGCGCCCGCTCTGCCACCTGAAAGAAAGGACACCGACAGTTTGGGTCATGCTGAGATGCATGCAGCAGACAGGCTCACTACCACACCCGCAGACAGGGTGGTGAGTTACGCCGAGTCACCAAATCAGGATTACGTCTGCGAACCGGCAATGCTCTAGATTGCACCCCTGAATAGCCTTTAAGGAAGACTGAGAGCAACTTAATGAAGCAGATTAAACGATACGAGAAGCAAAACATGACCAGCTCAACACCAAAGCCTGTCATTTCTGAAATGAACTTTGTGAGGTCATGTCCTTACTTGCCCCGAGGCCCCGTACCTGGAAGTGTGGGCTGGACACACACTTGGCTAACTGCCGGAAGAGGGGCTCCATGATCTTCACGAACTCCGAAGGCTCGATCACATCTAAGATCTCTTCCAATTCATTGAGGAACATGACTTCTTTCGGACTGTGAGTCTTTGGCCAGTATTTGAGAAGTGCCATTACCACCTACAAGAACAAACACCGTGAAGAGTTTCCTGACAGAAAACGTCTGTGAATGAAGTCTGTCTTTTCACAAGGCACCCCCGTCACACAGCAGCCAAACAAGAGGGTGCTTTTTTCTAGTGCAGTGGCAATGCTTCAGTAAATCAGTACAGGGTTTTTTTTTTTTTTGTAATTATAGAGAAATAGGTCTAATTTTATATGATTTAGAATCAAAATTTTAATTTCCATGACCCATTCTCTCTGATGAACCACCATTTTAATTTTGGTAAGAAATCAATTCCCCTAAAACAAAAAGATAACACCGCAAAACAAACAAGTGGTTAGGAGTGTTCCGCCAGAAGAAGACCAAGGGAGAAAACACAGGGTGTGTGTGTTCACATGCGCATTTTGGTGTGCCAGTGGCCATTTCTGGAATGAATGGGACGCAGACACATAAGCATAACCTACTTCCTTCTCAAATTAACTGACCATTCATACACATACATATATGTGTCTGTATATACAGTGTTTACAACTATGCTAAAATATATAAAAACACATTAAAAAACTGGAAGTAAGCTGATGTTGCTAACTCCCACCACACTGGTGTGGGGTAGGGGTGTGGCTCCGGCCCAACCCTGCCTCCGAGGGACCTTGGGCTAGTTCCTTTGCCCCTGGGAGCAGCAGTGTCCTCATCCAAAAGGGGCATAACAAGGCCCACCTCCAAGGACTGCTGTGAGGGTTCTGTGAAACACACCCAGCAGCTTGAGGAGGGCACAGGAGTGGGGTGTTAGTTCCCATCGCCCCCCTCACTCAGCGAGTCTGCCGCGGCCAGGTCCTTGCCAGGCGTGCTAGATCCTAACTTTTGGAGGAGGAAACCAAGGTTCTTGCAAATTCAGATCCTTGCCCAAGGCAGACAGCTAACAAGGGGTTTCTGCTGGGCAACTTCTCTTTATATGTTCCCAAATTTCCTACGATCGTACCAGCACAAGACTGCTTACCCAGAATACAGGATTTGACTGACTGCAGATTAACAGATTAATATTTCTAGAGTTTAGCTATCTGAAGTTTAACACAGTTCAACAATCCAAAAAAGGCATTTTAGCAAGTGTATGCATATACATGGAAACCCTGGTGGTGTGCTGGCTAAGTGCTACGGCTGCTAATCAAAAGGCTGGCAGTTTGAATCCACCAGCCGCTCCTTGGAAACCCCACGGGGCAGGTCTACTCTGTCCTATAGGGTCGCTCTGAGTTGGAATCGACTCGACGGCAATGGGTATGATTTTTTGGTTTTATACATATAGATGCACTTGTTGTTGTTAGATACCAGTGAGTTGCTTCTGACTCATAGTGACCCAACGTAAAACAGAAAGAACACTGCCCAGTCTTACGTCAACTTCACAAATCATTGCCACGTTTGAGCCCACTGTAGCCACTGCGTCAATCCAGCTCGTGGAGGGTCTTCCTCTTTTTCGCTGATCCTCTACTTTACCAAGTATGATGTCCTTCTCCAGGGACTGGTCCCTTCTGATAATGTGTCCAAAGCAAGCTGAGATGAAGTCTCAGCCATCCTCGCTTCTAAGGAGCATTTTAACTGTATGTACTTCTTCCAAGAGAGATTTGTTCATTCTTCTGGCAGTCCATGGTATAGTCAATATTCTTCACCAACACCATAATTCAAATGCATCAATTCTTCTTCGTTCTTTGTCCAGCTTTTGCATGCATATGAGGTGACTGAAAATACCATGGCTTGGGTCAGGCTCACTTAGTCCTCAAAGTGACATCTTTGCTTTTTCACACTTTAAAGAGGTCTTTTGTAGTAGGTTTGCCCAATGCAATAAGTGTGATTTCCTGATGGCTGCTTCTATGAGTGTTGACTGTGGATCCAAGTACAATGAAATCCTTATACACACAAATAACATAGTTGCACCCATAATGGTACAACTGTAATCTAATACTTTAAAGCAGCTGTCTAGCTGAGTCACAGCCAGATCCCGGAACCAGCGGCCCAACTCCTGTGCTGCCACCTGGACTGTGGTGACATCACTCCAGCATCAGGCCTTGTCAGAGCGGCTGGGTCTCACCACACGCTGGCTATTCCCAGCTTGTCGGCCACACGACTCACTGCCCAGCAGGCCAGGCTCTACTCATTCCATGGTTAAACGCACGTATAAGACACCCACTTAGAACAACTGTGCTTTGATGCTTTTGGTACTCGGGATCCTGGATAACCTTTTATGGTATTACACTTGATAAAGGGCTCAAAAATCATGAAAAAGAAAGTGCTTCTAGCATTGAAGCCTGATGTGAAAATTTATAACTGTCTTTTATGGGAGTTATTTAAAAATATGTCCCATAATAATTCTCCTCCTACTTATAGCTCACAACTATTTAATAAACATTGATCAGAGTCCCTGCTATGCTCGGTGTGTTGGAATCCCTGTTAAGAACGGGGCAGATCACTCCCAGAATCTACTATTCCTTTTCATTTGTCTAATGGAATTCTCTTAGGAGAAATAAGCTATGGGAGTTACAGAACACAACTGATTTAGCCATTCAATTTCTCTGAAAATGGTATTATTTCTGGAATCAGACTCATACTGAACTTGCTTTTTATGCTGTTTGTGATGACCTCGGCTCAATACCCAACTGTTCTGGCAGCTTTCCAACGCAACAGAGTTCTGCAGAAGCGGCTGTGTGCTTGGGGAGTGCTAATCTGAGTTAACAATGGCTGTGGGCTTCTGGGTGCCATTCAAGGCACTGTGCTGTCCTTGGGCGCTCAGAGAGCTGCCAGCCCCGGAAGATGGCCAGCGGTCCTGACCTGGATTCTGGGGAGTGAGGCCAGGCTTTCCAGGGCTCGCGCCCCCCTCCAGCCAGGCTTTCCAGGGCTCGCGCCCCCTCTCCAGCCTGGTGCACCAGGGACAGTCCCTGCTGGACCACACAGTGAACTTGAGCCTGAAGAGGGCGGGGAAAGGAACGTGCCTTCACTTCTGTCAGCTAAGGGGTGGGTGAGCGCCTGCTCTTCTTGCGACCACAGGGCACGGGTGCTAAATGTCAATGTGCAGGAAGTGTTTGAGTGCCATGCACAATCTGCAAACTAAAGACGCGAATCATAGGTTACAAACTGGGGCAACAAATGTCTTGGCCTGTTAGAGATCACACTTTAAACGCTCTCAGAGCTTGGACGCACGATGGTTTGGGAGTCCCCACGGTGCAGGACTGAGACCCACGTGCACACCAAGGGCGCCATCTGCCCAGGGTTATGCCCTAACCTCCCCACTGGGCAGGCCTCATTCAGTGATGCAGTAAGACAAGCTTGTCTTTGTATTTTCATGATACATGAATCCCAAGGGGAGGAATTTACGGAGGCTAGGATCTGACAGTTTTTAATGTACAGAAAATTAAATCTGCTTTCTGTCACAAAGATTGTTGCTGTTGCTGGGTGCCGTTGAGTCGATTCCAACTTATGGCGACCCCACGTGACAGAGGAGAACTGCCCCATAGGGTTTCCTAGGCTGTAACCTTTATGGAAGCAGATCGCCAGGTCCTTCAGCCGTGGAGCTGCTGAGTGGGTTCGAACTGCCAATCTTGCGGTTAGCAGCTGAGTGCTTAACCATTGTGCAATCAGGGCTCCTTACAGCAAAGACAGTCCTATCCTATTAGCTGAGCTGTAGGAAACCAAGAAAGGACGTGCCTGCAGGTGGAAATCTTGGGGGTGTGGGGCTTTAAAGCTTCTCTGTGCTGGTGCCAAGTCACGGTTTTCCAGCTGCGATTTAAGATGTAAGCACCTAACGAAGCCAGCACACCGCCTCTTGCCTTCTTTTAGGCAATTGCTCCAATGCTTCCGGAGTTATATTAACCTCATTATTTATTATTATATTAGTGGGAATTAAAACCATTTGCAAACTTCATCAGCTTTAATCTGGCAGAATCACTCGCTGAGCCTGTGTGGAAGGAGGATTTAGAATCGGGCTCTGCCAGCCAGCTGGGGAGGGGGCAGAGACACCGAGACTGGTGAACGGAGCGCAGCATTCGGTAAATTCTTTAAACCATTAAAGGGAACAGGAGAGATAAGCTTAAGGAAAATCATAAAACAAAGCTGTGCATACTTTTTCCTCTTCTTCCATCTCTTTTTCTCCTCTTTTATGTTTAAAGTAGACATGGTTGGGGGGTGAAGGGAGAAGAAAGAACTATTTTAGAATTTCTTTACATATTACCTTCTCCAGTAAAAACTTCCACCCTTTACTTTGGAGAACACCTTCAAATACAGAGGAATTAGGACGTGTCACCACTGAAGAAAATGTATTACAAAAAAATTCCTAAGGGGCTTCTTTATTATTAATAGCATCTCATACATACGTATATTTTTTCTTACCTAACCATGGTCTTCGTAGCCCTGGTGGTGCCGTGGTTAAGACTCGGCTGCTAACCAAAGGTTGGCAGTTCGAATCCACCAGCTGCTCCTTGGAAACCCTGTGGAGCAGTTCTACTCTGTCCTACAGGGTTGCTATGAGTTGGAATCAACTTGACAGCGTGGGGTTTGGGTTTTAACCGTGTCTTCAGTTTAGTTAAGGAGGACAAAAATCACGCGCCTCATTCCAAACTGGATTCAGTGCCTCGGCTGTGCTTGGCACTGAAGTCTGGTAAGATTTGGCATAACTGCTTGGGGGCCTCCAGGGTCTCAGATGGGCTAAAGCAGAGGCGCCTGCACACCCGATGGCGGTGATTGCGGGGGCAGGGAGTCTGCCCCTGTAAGAGCTGGTGGAGTCAGCCTCTGGGGGTGTAACGAAGCACTCTTCCTGACCTCACAGGAATTCTGTGGGTGACGTGGTGGTGGTGAGGTGTCTACACACAAAACGTACAAGCTTCCAAGAAAGCAGGGATCAGAGGCCAGATAACTCAAAAATGCAGTATTAATAATTTCTCATGTATTTCCAGTGTAAGCATTACAATCTCACAGGAGCACTGTTAACAGATCACTGAAGGGTAGAAAGGACTCAGGTCGCCTTTCCCACTCCTACGCTGCTGTTGTCAGCTGCCATTGAGTCGGCCCCCAACTCGTGGGGACCCTGCGCACAAAGGAATGAAATGCTGCCTAGTCCTGTGCTGTCCTGATGATCGGCTGCGGGTCAGACCACTGTGACCCACAGGGTTTTCCCTGGCTGATTTCTGGAAGTAGATCTCCAGGCCTTTCTTTCTAGTCCACCTTAGTCTAGAAGCTCCGTTCAAACCTGTTCAGCATCCCAGTAACAGGCGCGCCTCCACTGACCGACAGGTGGTGGCTGCGCACGAGGTGCAGTTAGTATTCTAACACTAACTGTTAAAAGAGTATTTAAACTTTTAAACTGGTACCTGACACGTCTGACTTTGTTAACTAAGCTACAACAGCCTTTTTATTTTTAATAAAGACAAAATGCTAAGAAAATTAGAACTCTAGAAACTAATTGGCAGCAACCTAACATTTAATTATGATACAGTCATCATAAAATAGTTATACTCTTAACTTGGAAAGGATTTTTCACAATAGTAAAACCTCATTAGTACAACAAGCATTTCAAACTCTCACTACCATTCCTCCGACTGAAATCGGTTAAATATGTCGTCAAACCAAGCTGACGGCAAAGTATGAAAATGCACGTGGATTTAGTGGTTGCAATCCTTCGAGTGCTTTGAGTTCAGAGCAGTAATGTGTAATAAGGTACGATGGGTGTCTTATTACAAAGTAATCACTGCACCAAAGGAACTTCTTTTTTTTAAAATAATGTGGTCCAATATGTAATTTTAAATTTTAAAAATAAAAGAAACAGGTGATATTACTTTTAATAATAGATTTTATTGAACCCAGGATATTCAAAATATTAACATTTTGACATGTAATCAATTAAAAATTGAGCTATTTTACATTCTTTCATACTGAGTCCTGGAAGGGAGCCCTGGTTAGTGCTCAGCTGCTAACCAAAAGGTTGGTGGCTCGAACCCACCAGCTGCTCTGTGGGAGAAAGCTGTGGCAGTCTGCTTTCATAAAGATTACGGCATTGGAAACCCCATGGGGCAGTTCTCCTCTGTCCTGCAGGGTTGCTGTGAGTTGTACTCGACTCAACGGCAGTGCGTTGTCTTTGAAGTCCGGTGTGTGGTCTACACTCAGAGCACACCTCCCTTCAGACAAGCCACGTTTCAAGTGCTCAACAGCCATGTGTGGCTAATGGCTACCATATTGGGAAGCACAGCTTTATGAATTTCAGTTATGCTCTCCTCTTTGACACAGGAATTGCTTAAGGAAGAGTTTAAAATTTAAACAGTCAGGCTTTTTGTTTACATTTTTGACTTTAATTTGTGGTTTCACTGCATTGGGATCAGGGACAGTGACTGGTACTATTTCTGGTTTTTGAAATCGGTTTATATTTTCTTTGCTGTCAAATATATGAATTTTTAATAATAGTTTCACAGCTCCTGGAAAAAGGGATGAATGTGCTGTTTTTAGGGTGCAGAGTTCATTTTATTATTCAAAACATCCACAACCCTTTGGTGAGGAGGGCCACGAAATCAGACATGAGCTAACTAACACCTCCTGTTACTATTTTGGGTCTATGAATTTTCCTTTCCATTTTTTGAAGATTTTTGTTTTATTGATTTTGATGCTATTCTATTTAGTATAGCAACTTTTAAATTATGAACTTTGAAAACCTACTAACACACTGAAATTAGTCTGTTTGTTAGTATTGTAACTGATATTAAAATGAAAAAGCCGTGTTAATGGCAATTTGGCAAGCACACACACTGCTATGTCTGCATTTAGTAAACAAACACGTTTTACAAGGTACGCTGCTGTCAGCATCAGGACCTGATGGGAGAGAGGACACTTACTGGTTCAGTGAGGGTGCTGTCCTTTTCCAGAAACTGCACGACACAGTACGCCAGCTAGAGAGAAGGAGGAGAGGATTAACCCTTCATTCTAACACGAACACACTGCTGTAGTTCCCCCAGTGTCACTGTTAGACACGTGAAACACAGCCTGGGGGACCACTGGGCCGAGGCGTGCTGCGCCAACTCCAGGCGTGCCCCCCGCCTGCCCTCCGTGAGGCTCCAAGGGGGGCTCTCAGGGACAGGGCCTCAGGAGTCCAGTGCTCAACAGACAATTCTTCCCCCATTAATTGCTGATGGTAGATCAGAGAGCTAAAAAAAATCAGGAAATAGTCTTTTAGACTGACACCAACAAGTCAGCCCAGGTGTGATACCAGGGTGGGGGGGTCTTCTTCTTGCAGCCCTTTTGGAGGCCGTGATGAACAAGTAATTTATGGGGTGGGAAAAACCAAATTAAAATCTGGCTCCATCTTAAATCTCCGAACTGTCCATTTCTGCTATCAAACGTCTCTAGATAGGGAGACATTACCAGGTAACAGCAATCAGAGAAAGTACTCCACGTAAAATATAAATATCCCCCAGGAGGCCGATGCCATTAGAGTCCACTAATGACTATACTTTCTGTAATTTTTCCCATGCCGCAGATGTCCAAAGTGTGGCACTGACTTACTGGGGGGCCCACCCGGTGCCAAGCCCTGTGACAGCAAAAGTGACAGCAGCGTGTTGGCTGCAGCTGAGGGTGAGGTCGCCCCCCAGTCGTTGGTGTGCTACAACCAGCACAGTTTAAGTTCTGCCTACGCACACAAACAGGAGTGAAAAGAAAGACCAAATCACCTACGTACCGTATTTTTACACAAACAATGCATGCTCTACGTTTTGGTCAACTGCTCAATCCCCTCATGCTGTTTTCATAAGCATGCTATGCTATGCGTTATATGTGTGCGCAAGTTATTTGCAAAAAAATATGGTACACACAGCCAACTAAGTTAGTAACTACTTACTGGCCTATTTTTAAATAGAACTCTAGTTACATTTCCACAAAGTTTTAAAAACCCACAGCTATTTAAAAATTTTTTAAAAAACTTTTTTTGTAGGCCATTTCATGGGCCATGCACACACAGGCTTTGCTCGTTAAGGCACTAGACTCTACATTACACCACAAAACACTTTCCTCCAAGAAGTGTTCCCTGATTCCTTTATTAGCCACTCCAGTCTCTATACCTAAAATGAATTTTAAAATTCCGTATAGGGTCACTATGAGTCGGAATCAACTTGATGGCAATGGGTTTGGTTTAGTTTTTTGGTATGCCAGAGATTTTTCTGAATTTCTTAAAAGGAATCTCTCTTTATCTCTTTTATCCTTTCAATTATCATCAGAACCTTGTTAACCTAAATCAGCAATGTGATATGAAAAAGAAAACACTCCTAGTTAAAGGGCTGGGATCCATTATCTTGTGTTTAATAATATTCCAGTGAAAATGTTTGTGTGGACAAGTAGCCTCAGCTATGTGACGCCATCAGGGATTTCATTACCTGTGGGTGGTAGACACTCAGAGATTTCACTTTGTGCAAAGGTAATAACACCTTCAATAAGAAAATCTTGTGCTCTTCTTTCAGTGGTAAGGCAAATCCATTAATTATACTGTCAAGAAAAAAAAAAAGAATTTACGTAGGGTTTTGATATTTACGAATTTCAGAATTAAAAAAAATACTTTGTTGCTTTTCTTTCAGGTTTTTTTTTTTTTTCCAGCATGAAAACCAGCAGGCAGAATGTGCTTCAGAAAAAAGGAAGCTAACAGCAGGAAAAAAAAAAATTAAATTCCTTCAAGGAAGCACAGTTATTTTTTATCTTCGTAACTACAAGTTTAAAATTCTGGGTTTACAGGCTTTTAAGTAGAACAGCAGGAGGCTGGCCCAACAGCAGAAGCTTCTGGGGACAAAAGCTCTTCCTTCTCAGGGCCACGGAGACTGGGCAGCTGGGTGGGCCTGGCCCCCACGCCCCCACACATCACCCTCCCTCGGGCCTCGCCCCTGTCTGACTCGGGCTCAGGATTCTAATGCTGCCAGAGCCAAGGCTGAGCGTGAGCAGAATGGGCGTTAGCTCAACATCTGCAAGAAAGCTCTTCTCTTTGCATGGAAAGGGGTTCTACTTCTAGCCTCACACCTAAGCTTCCGTCTCAAACACCGACAGTTTCACTGAGACTTTCAGAAACAGTTGAAGCCGTTTCTACGCTGTCCTCCCGTTACCCATTTAGCTCTGAGCTCAAGGGCGCTGCAGGAGGGGTTAGTCTTTAGTGGCCCATCAGGATGACATGCTCATCCACACGGGAGAAAGCCCAAGAGGAAACACCCATCTTGGAAGAACACAGAAACAATAAACCGCAGCTGTGGGAGTAGCTTGGACGCCCTGTGCTCAGCAGGGAGGCTGCGCCCAGCACTTCAGAGATTCTGGTTCTCGAGGCACCCTACAAGGCACACAGGACTGCTCTTCCCATTTTACAGATGAGGAGGCAGAAGCAAAGAGTGGTAACTACTTGGCCCATCACACAGGAAGACGGGGTGTGCTGCCTCCAAAGGCACACCCCCCACCACTCGCCATGCTGCCCTGTAAGAGGTGCCCAGTGAGAGTGGGCTGACGCTGCCTGATCAGAGCAGAACTCTCCATGAGGACCAAGGTGCTTCGAACCCCATCTAAACAGCCAGGGTAGTTCTCCTCAGAGCTACTGGGCAGGACCCCCGAGCCACAAGATAATAACAGTGCTCCTGGAGGAAAGGTTTTTGTGTTCAAGCAATCTTGGGAGCCTCTAGACTAAACAAAAGTGCACAGGTCTCCTTGCTGCAAGGTTTCTGGGTGCCTTTACTTGCTAATAGGCACTGGTCCCCCAAGAAAGGCACAGGACAAGGGCCTTTTCCCAGCTTATTTGGCCACGGAACCCTTGAGGAACTCTGTTTGGGAACACTGGGTTAGGAAGTCTAATTCAAAATCTATTGGTCATCGAGTTTGTTTTTTTAAATTACATTTTATTGTGTTTTCAGTGAGAGTTTACACAGTAGATTAGGTTCCCACTTAACAATTTCTACACAAATGGGTCATCAAGTTTTAAAAAACAATAGCAAGCAAGAACTTTACTTGGATTAAGCTGATGAAAAATTTGAAATGTTAATTATTTTATAAGTATACATACAAAAACGTATATAAAACCAAAAGCACTTTGACATCTTAGCCTTTACACAATGCCCTAAATATACAATAGTGATCTATTCTTATAAGCTTCTACTATAAACCTGCTTATGCTACCATTTTTAAACACTGTTCTTGAGGAAATAATTAAAGCTGTGTTTCCATAGTAATGCGATTAAGGTATATAAAGTAGAATCCACACACGCACTATAAAGATTGGAGAGATTTGTCTCTGTCTCTATCCTAATCCAGCGCTAAGTGACTTCTATTTAGTAAAATCTTATTTAAATACTTTTAGAGAATGATTTAAATGGCCTTGTTTTGCGGAGGCGTGTGGCTGAACTAAATGAACTGGAACCTTCTGGTATAAATTCCATCTGGAAGTCATTCACTACCAATAACGCAGTGACTTACCTTCCCAATATTTCCAGTAATTCCGCTATGCCATTGTGATGCTCTGTTTCATAAATAAACCTAGAGAAAACAATTTGTCAATTAGAATTAGACATGGAAATAACAGCTAGAAAAAATAAAGTTCTCTGAACAAGAAAACAGTGCTTTTAAAGGAAAAAATAATAAGCACAATAAAAAAGCAGAAGATGTAATCGGCACATCGATTGGTAAACACGGTCACCACAGGCTGCTGCTCGCTGTCACCCGCCAGCCTGTCACGAACCAAGGAAACTCCCTGAACCCTGGGCACGCAGACCCCTTGAGGGCTCCTGGACACGCAGACACCTTGAGGGCACCGTTCATCTGGCTCAAGATTTTTTGCAACATTTTGAAAATTTTCAAACACATAGAAAAATGGAAAGAATTTTTCAGTGAGTGTCCAAATTTCGACCACCTGGATTCTACAGCTAACAGCTTCCTCTATTTGCTCTATCACATGTATGTCCACCTGCCCATCCCTCTGCCCACCCATCAACCCATCTTGGTTTTTGCTGCATTTCACTGTGAGTGTCTCACCCAATTTTAAAGCCTCCGACACTGAGCGCAGTACCTGGAAGAGGGTAGGCGTTATTTTCTCATGAGCCATCCTTCTTCATCCCCTTTAGGCCACCACCTGTCTACCTCTCCAGCTCCCCCGTCCAGCTGATACCCCTGAATCCCCTCCCACTGTACCAAGGGCCACCTTCCTCAACCTCAACCTGGCGCAGCCCTGACCCATGCTGCCTCCTCTGGGGTCTCTCCTCGCCGTGTCCACTGCCTGAGGGTCTCTCCCTGCAGTGCTCACTGTCTGAGGGTCTCTCCTCACAATGTCTGCTGTGTGTGTGTCTACAATAGCCCCTGGACCATCCCCACCCGACCGCTGGGCTCCCTCCAGTAGGGGGCACCTCGAGGATGCGGACAAGGACTCGTTGTCACCATGCTCCCAGGGCTAGGGCTGAGCCTGGCACCTGTTTCGTGCTCATACATGTCTGCTGAATGAACTGGGACAATGAGACGGAGCAGACATGGAACAGGGACGGGTCCCTCCCTGGGAGGGTTCCCACAGAAGCACAGGGCCCGCTCACACCCACACTCTTGCTGCTTAGTGTTCAATAGAAAGGAAAGAAGTCAGAGAGGTGTAGGGGAAAGGGTCCCACTGTCAGATGGTAACTATCATTTAAGTGACAGCTCTCAGCAAAAAAAAAAAAAAAAAAAAAAAGTAGACAATGATTAAAAATCGTTGACTCTGGAATTTCACTGTCCTTGCCTGAGACAAATGGAATACAAGTGACCTTAAGTTAAAACACAAGCCAAACATCCATAAAGTGTGCAGCACCCCCGAAGAATGGTCTAAGCTTCCTGTGTTCCCAAAGGACCAAAGCTCACAGAGCAGGAGATGCTCAGACTGGACCCTGAGGGAGAACTTTGACAGATTTTTAAAAAATGGGGCAACGGGTGTGGAGGGGGAAAGAACTCGTCTGGCTAGCGTATGGGTCTGTGAAACGGAGCTGAGAGTAAGCACTGGGGTGGGGAAGGTGGGTGTCATGATCGAATTATGTCCCCCTAAAAATGTGTGTATCAATTTAGCTGCGCCATGATTCCCAGTATCGTGTGGTTGTCCTCCATTTTGTGATTGTAATTTTATGTTAAAGAGGATTAGGGCGGGATTGTAACACCCTTACCCAGGTCAGCTCCCTCCCTTTTATCTTACAAGAGATAAAAGGAAAGAGAAACAAGCAGAGAGTGGGGGGCCTCAAACCACCAAGAAAGCAGTGCCGAGAGCATAGCGTGTCCTTTGGACCTGGGGTACCTGTGCAGAGAAGCTCCTAGTCCGGGGGAACACTGATGAGAAGGCCAAGAGAGAGAGAAAGCTTTCCTCTGGAGCTGACACCCCAAATTTGGACTTTTAGCCTACTTTACTGTAAGGAAATAAACTTTTCTTTGTTAAAGCCATCCAATTGTGTGGTATTTCTGTTATAGCAGCACGAGATGACTAAGACAGTGGGAAAGGGAGAGGCAAACAGAGGGGCACGCGTGTGACTTAAATTATGATTTAGGCCCACCGGCACTGGGGATCAGAATGACCACGCAGCGAAACACGACAGAAAAGCTAATCTGGTCTCAGCGTGAGAACGACGCAGGAAAGTGACTGGGTGACAAGAACGATGGTCGTGCTACTAATGCTGAGTGCGAAGTCATTTACGTTTCAGACACGTCCGTCCCCTTCCTTCTCTGGGCAGTCCAGGCAACGGAAGCTTGGAAGCTGTTGCTGATTGCAAGTCCTGTCCTCCACGGTCTGTCTAGGCTTAGAAACGCTGTAATTTATATACTCAACCTGCAGGCTCCCTTTTGCTTCACTTATTTTATTTAAAATACTTAAAACAGCTTAAATGTACAAAGTTATGAGGAGCCCTGGTGGCACAACGGTTGAGCACTCGGCTACAAACTGGAAGGTTGGCGGTTCAAACCCACCAGCTGCTCCATGGGAGGAAAGACCTGGCTATCTGCTCCCATAAAGATTACAGCCTTGGAATCCCTATGGGGCAGTTCTACTGTCATACAGGGTTGCTCTGAGTCAAAAAATGGACTCAATGGCACGTGACAACAACCACATCCATATAATGGAATACTATTTAGGCAATAAAAAGGATAAGGAACAAACAAAAATGTACAAAGACGTAACTGTATATAGTACAATCATTCAACCTAAGTTTAATGTTCCTTTCATATATAACTCAGAGAATCGCGCAGTTGGCAGGCCAACAAGGCCCTCACAGAGCTGCATTTGATACGTCTCTACCATCTCCACCAGCTTTAACATTTAAGTCACAATGACTTTTAGCTGTAAACATTACTATATTCTTATTGATAAATTCTTAATTGCTAATTATTTTAACCTGATTTGAAGTAGGTACAAGAAAGAGAAAATAAATCTAGCTCTTCTCCTTACTTTCCCAGGGGGAGGCAGAGAAAAGAGGAGGGCGCACAATGGGAGGGGGCCACGGAGACGCATCCAGGGCAGGTGAGAGTGTGTCTTGTTCTTTCAGCAAACAGCAATCAGGAGTCTTTAAAAGCTGAGCTGGAACCTGTTTGTGGCAGACAGTCTCCAGAGACGAAAGCCATCAATCCCCTTCCTCCCTGTCCACGTGCTCTGTGCCTCACATAATGAGGGGAACTGACTTCCCCTCCCTCTGAATCTGGGCTATCCTTGTGAAGTGCTTTGATCAAAGCGAGTGACTTTGTACCAGTTTCGGGCAAGCCTTGAAAAGGACTGGCAACTTCCATTCTTCCCTCCAGAAAGCCAGCTGTGCCCTATCTGAAGTTGGACTACCAGCGGTCCCCCATGCTGTGAGGAAGCCCAAGCTAATCACACAGAGAGGCCACGTGGAGAGACAGAGCTGCGCAGTGCGCAGTGGTCCCAGCCAGCCCAGCTGAGGCAGAGACGGGAGTTGAGGAGCCACCGTGGACATCCCAGGCCTGGTGCACACCATGTACAGCAGATGAACTTCCCAGCTGAGCCTAGTCCTGATTGCACAATTGTGAGAAATGATAAAACTGCCATTTTTTTGAAGCTGCTTAAGTTCTGGGGTGGCTTGTTATGCACAAAGGATAACTGAAACACTGCTCTAGCTTGTTCAGCTAACTTTCAGGTTAGTTGCAAAAACTGTTTGCCGAAACTGTTTGCCAAAATGGGCATCAGGAGTTATTTGAACTACTGCTTAATGCACATTAAAAAAAAGCTGATTAGAATGAGAAAGTATACAAATAAAAAAAAAATAGGAACTTTAGACTAACATTTTTAATAAGCTGCACCAAACATTTTTGAAACATTCTTTTTCTTGCAAGATACAGCCATGCTACACAGAACAAGATGGACTGAGTACACCTCTCAAAACCTTTCTCCCTATTTTCCTCTCACATGAAATGGGGTGGGGAGTGTAGAAGAGTGGAGACTCAAACAAATAATGGGATATAAAAAATATGCTTACTTTTGACTGCATATATCAGTTAATTACAGAAAAGATTACTAAAAACAAAAATACCACACCACTTTGCACAGTGCTGGGCATTTCTCCCTACAGCACACTAAATTATGTGCAACAACTTCTGAATAATAATCTGTTCAAGTGTTTTAGTTATTAAATTAAGGTTCTTTAAGATATGGGACATTTTCTACTTCTTTTATTGCAGGTGTTCAGTCGACTTTTGATTCTGTGACTCGAACAAAACCTATGTGTCAAAAGAAAAACCCATGTTAAAAAAAACCAAACCCGTTTCTGTAGAGTTGATTCTGACTCACAGCGACCCTACAGGACAGAGTACAGCTGCCCATAGAGTTTCCAAGGAGCAGCTGGTAGATTCGAACTGCCGGTCTTTTGGTTAGCAGCCTTGGCTCTTAACCACTGTGCCACCAGGGCTCCAACGTTAGGCAGTGCTTTAATTTTAGGCCTAAAAGACCAGAAATTAAATCATACCCGTCTGATGATGCACTTATCTATCAAAACATAATACGCATTATTTAAACATGAGCCAAGTAACAATCTTGCTAAAAAGGAAGTGTGACACCAAGAAACATAAAATAGGAAGAGAACATTTCAGAGCACGACATCACCCTCTGGTTATAGCAAGTGTGTTGGACCTGGGTGGGGATGTGGACAGAGTTCAGAGGAAAGCCACGCACAGATGAAAGGGCCCTGACACTGAGTGTTGGCACAAGCGCAAAGCTAAGGGAAAGGAATTACGCCACCACCGCTGCCCACCAGGCTGGCAGCGAGTGAGAGGAACAGGTTCGGGAATCCCAGGAGGCTGGAGGTCGTGGCATGTCCGTCCACCCATCCGTCCGTCTCATTCCGCCCTTCTTTACCCTTGTGTAGTCATGGCAGCCAGGTAAGAAGGGCAGGGACAGCCTCACCGTCTCCGCACGAGGGCACGAGCGCTGTAAGGGAAGTGCTGAGGCCAGACTACGGGAACCTGTTGTGTGCTGGTTTTACAGGGCACGCTGTCCCGCTGTCCCACTGTCCTCTCACTGTCAGGTCTGCCACTCCTTGGTCTCGGGGAGGCAGGAGACTGAGGGACAGTGCAGGGTACACTGCTGGTGTGGAGCAACTCCCAGGATACACAGGGTGGACGTGACCAACGGCTGCGCACCACGCTGGCCCTTGGGCCGTAGCAATAAAACAGCCAACAGGTCCCCTGCCCTCTGGGGAACCTGACCCCACCTACCACGCCCAGGAGGCTTCTTGATGAAGTGACATTTCCCGAGGCTTAGAAGGCGGAGAAGGGATGGTGAAAACTCGTTCCAGGAGGATGAGGCAGCAGCAGCCAAGGCCCAGGGGCGGCTGGAGCTCTGAGGCCAGCAGAGGGGCCGAGGACAGCCGGCACCTGCGGGGCCTCGAGGGTCCTGCCCATTCATCCCTTGTGTGTGTGACTCAGGGCAGCAGCAGAAAGGGAGAGGTGTCGGTGGAGCAGAGACGAGTCAGAGACACGGTGAGAAATGGACTTTTTTGGGGGGAAGGGCGGGGCCGGGCAGGGGGTATGAGGGAGAAGGAGGGATCAAGGTGAATACTACACTTGGAATGTTATGGAATGCTTTGTGGGGCTGCAACCTGCTCCATGGTGAACCCAAACAGGACAACCTTTGAGGTCAGCTTCCAGGTCACCAGCTCTGCTGCTCTGTGGCCTGGACATGCACATGGCACTGGACACGCAGCCTTGTACCCACCTCCTGACCAGGCAGTGGACGTCCCTGCACCCCTCAGAGCTCCTCACATGGTGCTGGACATGCAGCCCTCCCCGCACGTCCTGATCAGGCCGTGGGCACCCCCGTACCCCTCAGGGCTCCCCACACAGTGCTGGACACGCAGCCCTGTCTGTACCTCCTGACCAGGCAGTGGGTGCCCCTGTACCCCTCAGGGCTCCCCACGCGGTACTGGACACACAGCCCTCCCCCCACCTTCTGCTCCTGACCAGGCAGTGGGTGCCCCTGTACCCCTCAGGGCTCCCCACACGGTGCTGGACACACAGCCCTCCCCCCACCTTCTGCTCCTGACCAGGCAGTGGGTGCTCCTGCACCCCTCAGGGCTCCCCACACGGTGCTGGACACACAGCCCTCCCCCCACCTTCTGCTCCTGACCAGGCCGTGGGTGCCCTGCACCCCTCAGAGGGCTCTTGCAGCCTCTAGTGTGAATTCCGAGCTCCGAGACTGCCTGATGCCTAATTACATCACCCCTCAGCCCTTCCTCCTTTCGCTGGCATGCGGCGGGGAGGCGTGCAGGAAGGCCCAGGTGGAAGGAGAAAGCTGGTTTGGACAGAATCAATCCATCCACTTCAGACGGAACCACGCTCAGGTGGCCATTTCAGTAGAAAACCGAGCAAGGAAGGGAAGGACGTGTGGTGAGGAGCTGGGCACCGCAGAGAAGCTCTGGGGGGAGAAGTGAGGATGAGTGGGGGGAGGGAGGAGGGTCTTCACAGCTAGCAGAGGAGGGCGTGCAAGCAGAGGGAGGGAGGCAGGGGAGGAAGGGAAGCTGGCCTCCCCCAGTCTTGCACTGAGAAGTATGTGTCAGTTGGGGTCCCCTGTACACGACATTGAGGCTGCCCAAGAAAACATTAACGGGTTACTGTCGAGTCAATTCTTGACTCACAGCGACCCTACAGGACAGAGTGTAACTGCGCCATAGGGTTTTCAAGGCTGTAATCTTCACGGAAGCAGACTGCCACAGCTTTCTCTCGAGGAGTAGCTGGTGGCTTCCAACGGCCAACCTTCTGGTTAGCAGCCAAGCGGTCAATCAGTGCACCACCAGGGCTCCTAAGAAAACATTACTGGTCTTTAACTGGAGTCAAAAAATATGACGAGGTGGTGGGTATTAGTGTTAAAATGAACATCACCATGTAAAAAAGATAAATGCCATCCACATACAGACTTACCTATAAAATATATTATTTATCTGTTTTCTGATGTAAGCTCTTAAGCCTAAGAATTTTCCATAGATTCTGTGAAGGGTAGTTTTGAGAAAATCTCTCTCTCGAGGATCTTCACTGTCAAAGAGCTCTAAAAGCTTCAAGAAGAAAAAGACACTTAGTGACTCAGTTTACCCCTGCCAGTCAGGGCTTGTATAGTGTTAGTTAATTGGTACTTTACCTGCAATACAAACTTCTGATCAATATATTTCTTCGCTATATTAGGTTGGAAATCTGGAGACTCTAAAAATCTTAAGAAAAATTCATAAACAAGCTGGAAGGAAAAGAAAAACAATGAGTCAAATAACATGGTATTTTATTAAATGGAAATTAAAATCCACTATGAATTGACTCTTTACTTGCCGACAAGTATCAGCCTTCAAAAAAAAGCCATAAATCTACAGAATTAATGCTAAATTACATGGCTTAATTTAATTATAATTGACGACAGTAGTTATTTTACTTAGCTAAGAACCACAGACTATGCCCTTAACTGGCATTTAAACAAAATTACTTCCATGGCTGATGTTACCCGTGCTAAACCACACCACCGGGAAACCACAAGCATGCAGCAGCCACAAACGACTCTGAGTGGGCCTTGCATCCCGGTTGGTACCCAAGAGCGCCCCATAGTACATGGCACAGAACCACACCCAGAGAAAGCTGGAACTGCTGGGCAGGAAGGCTGGTAGATGCAGACGCTGCACCCCGATCACCTGGAGCAAGCCCAGTCCTTCCCCCTTTTGTGGGGTCAGGTATTTTTGCATGCCTGACATGTTTTACGTAGCAACACCAGGATACCGTGGGTGGAAAATGTTTTGTTACCGAGACATTCACGTGTTCTTGTTGGTCCCACCATCTCATCTCCTCCCCATCTCTTTACCTCTTCACCCCCCTCTCAGGGCTGACCCCGTCTTCCCACTCAAGCAGCTGGCTCATGCTGCCTCCGGGCCTCTGCACCGGCGTCCTGACCAGCCAGGCTTCTACTCTCTGGCTGGCCTGACAAAAGCATGTGGAAAGGCACCAGCCGGCACACGCGTTCTGGGGAGTATCATGGGCATCCATTAAATCTAAGTGTGGAGAATTGCGAGAAAATTCCACAGAAGTCCTCTGGGCCTGAATTCAATGGCTACCAATGAAATGGTGCTTTCCATTTAAAACGTGGACAATTCCACATCCTGGAAATTTGTGTGAAGTGTTCAAACGAACATACAAACAAAACCCATCAAATCTTCTCTCTTCCGCCAAAACTTTTTTCTTGCATTTACAGGTTTGCAAGGTCTATGGCCACTAGAGACCAGAGGTCCATGTGACCGGCTGAAGGGGGCCCAAGGACTCATGCACTTGCTTTATGGAAAGAGCCCCACGAACCCACACCCTCCTGTCTGTACCTGTAGATGAGGCCAGGCTGCTTCTAACGTTGGCTCGTCTTCCTCTGGGTCAAATTCTGCTCCCGTAGGATTGGAGGAAGGTGGTAATGTTCGAAACATGTTAACTGCAAACTAAAATCCACATATTCCATAATTACAATCAGGACACTTAGCACAGGCACAGGGACCACTGCAAACGTTTTAAGTGACTCTAGTGACTGCTGTGTCATGTGGTCATCCGGCCCATCCTTGCTCTCAAAGTTTACACATGGCGTGGGCCCCAAGAGCAAACCTCGATCAAAACTGCAGCAGGAAGTAGGCCCCCCGCCACAGGTGGCCCCACGTTCCTTCGTCCACTTTCACAGGTGGCCACACCACACACGTGGTGGGGGCAGTGATGACTGCTGGAGACTTTAATTATACTCAGCACGTGCAAAATCAAGAAAAGTGCCCGACGTGCTCTGAGGAAAGGGTGAGATTATGAAGGAAACAGCCGAGATTTCTCACCATAACACGACAAACGCCACATGGCCCTGGGGTGACTTGGGTGACAAGGACGCTGACTTCCCATAATCAACCATGATGAGGGAAAGCGATGGTCAGGATGGGGCAGCTCTGAGTTCCCATGTTTCTGTTAGCTGCCTTTGAGTCGGCCCTCAAATCATGGTGAGCCCCTGTACAACGGGACTGGACTGTTGAGATCCATCGGGGTTTACATTGGCTGAATTTCGTAGAGTGCCAGGCCTTTCTTCCTAGTCTGTCTTAGTTTAGAAACTCCACTTAAACTTGTTCAGCACCACAGCAACATGCAAGCCTCCACTGACAGGTGGGTGGTGGCCGGGCATGAGGTGCACTGGCCGGGAATCGAACCCAGGTCTCCCCCACATGGAAGATGAGTCTTATACCACTGAACCACCAGTGCCCTGAGTTTTATAAAAAAGACTGCAGGTCAGCAAGGAGCGCACACACAACTTGAAAGCCTGGATATGTGCCCAGGGACTGGAAAGTGAAGGAGCCCGTGTGGACTTAGAAGGAAATGATGCAGGAGTAAGAAATTTCTCTGGAGTTTGGATGATTCTTTCCTCAGACTCACTGTTCTTTCCTCTCTCCTCCTTTACGCTGCCCTCACCACTCTCCCCACCCCAGGCACCTTTTACTTCCAACTTCACAAACATCGATGTGCTTTACAACAGATGTTTCCTACATAAAATCGAGGATTCTTTGGAGCAAAGGTACATTTTAACGCCCACATGGTTAATATGAGAAGTTAGACCTCAAAATAAAGCAAAACACACATTGACACATTAGTGATTAAATATAAAAGAGTTAAGTTCTTCTGTATCATCAATTTATCACCTATTTTTCTTTGTCATAAGTTTAAACATGATCAGTTTATGCACAGTTGCCACATACCAGTTACAGAACTGATCTCTGGTTACTGACTTACAGATGGGTGTCCCACCACTTCCCAAAGCACAAAATGAAAATATCTGACATGGACGATGAACTTGGACTCCGTAACAATCAGACACTACCTGGGGGTCCACGGCAAATGTGGCCAGGCTGCCCGGGGCGGGGAGCAGGTGAGATTCTGAGAGTGCCTGCGATGGAAGCTTTAAACTAGACTGGACTTCTATTAGAGATAATGAAAAACTTAAGCAATTTGTCTGATGTGTATTTAGGAGTGGAAAAAGAAGATGCATGAGATTATGGTTCAAGGCAATTATTGAAGAGCTAAAATGCACCCCAGTTCACTGGGACTGCTTAATAAGCTGGTTAGAGTCTACTCCTAGGCCAGGTACTGACTGCAGCTTCAGGTCAAAGCCCCACTGCACAGGGTCCAGTCTGTCCAGCTACGAGCCCACCTCACATCCTTGCGAGGTCACCGAAGCCAAGAGGCTGACCAACCTGCTCCTGACGTACAAAACCTCCTTTCGGCATCCCTGACCCAGGAAGTTTAGTTATCGGTCAACTCTAACAGGTAAAACGGCGTTTCTCACACACATCAAGAACATCTCGTCCATAATCTCTACCCCGTCCTTTCCTAGCACGTTGCATTGCACTGATTGCTCATCTTGAGAAAAGGTTAAATATCCTAGAAACTAATGTTTGAAAAAAGAGCAGACGGCAAAGAGTATGACACCTCAAGTTATTCTAATCTAGCGTTTCCTGGCATAAAATCTTCAGGCGTCAAGTGAGCTGAGAGCGCTGGTGTGTGACCCTCCGGTCCTGATGTCACAGCGCAGGCAGTAGTTTGGGGGAGGTCCCCACGTGCTATCTGAGCACACGGGGTATAGTCTAGGAAACCACAGACGATGCCCTTCTGTCAGCGCCATGCCATGGAAACCAGGGGACTCTTTCTACTGTCGTCTGAACGTCAGCTGGCCTGCGGATCATATAGACTCATTGTAATCTCGTCCTGAAATACATGGACTCTGAGCACGCACAATGAGGGACGTGTTACACAGACAGCAGTAGCGTGGTGCGGCGGGGAATGAGCCCCCGTGTCCTCTGAGGCTGGAAGGCCTGCCTGGCCTTGGTTTTCTCACCTGTGGAAAGGAGTAAACCCCTTTTTTGCTCTGGGTTGTTGTTAGGACCACAGAGAATGTATGCAGAAGTACTTTTTAAATGGAAAATGACTGTGCATAAACAGTTACTATTACCCGCATTTTCCAAATATGTGTAGGCACTTCTCCTCTCTCTCAGGACAATGGCTGCACGCCTGTGTGAGTGTGCGCGTGGGTGCGTGTGTGTGTATGGTTCACAAAGCTCGGCCTTTCACTGCCCTGACATTCCCTCTCTCGGTACCTAAACCAGCCCTGAGATGCTCTTCTCCGGAGCGCTGACTCTACTAAACTAGATGTAAACCAAACAGCTCAAGAAGCAACTCTGTGGAAAATTTTTAATTCGGCAATACCATGCAGCCTTCTCTGTTGTACATAATGTCGGAGCCAACCTGGGAGCAACTAACCACTACCACCGCCACCACACGCAGCCTCCCTATGCCTGTGACATCTGTCGCCAGTGGATGATGTTGCTGTCAGCTGTTGGGTCGGTTCCGACTCATAGCGACCCTATGTACAACAGAGCCAAACACTGCCCGGTCCTCTGCCATCCTCACAATCGTTGTTAGGCCTGAGCCCACTGTTGCAGCCACTGTGTCAATCCATCTCCTTGAGGGTCTTCCTCTTTTTTGATGACCCTCTACTTTACCAAGCATGATGTCTCTCTCCAGGGACTGGTCCCTCCTGATAACATGTCCAAAGTACGTGAGACGAAGACTCTCCATCCTTGCTTCTAAGGAGTGTTCTGGCTGTACTTTTTCCAAGACAGGTTTGTTCGTTCTTCTGGCCGTCCATGGTATACTCAGTGTTCTTCGCCAACACCATAATTCAAAGGCATCAGTTCTTCTTCAGTCTTTCTAGTGGACGGAGCAGTATAATAACCGTGGGGTGACAGAACCGCAGGACAGTACAGCATATGAAGATGTTAAGATATGAAGAGATACACTCCAAAAATGAACCCGAAGCTCTAATGTCAGAGGCAGCGAGGAAAGAAGGATTTGACT
This sequence comes from Trichechus manatus latirostris, assembly GCF_000243295.1. Lineage (NCBI taxonomy): Eukaryota > Metazoa > Chordata > Mammalia > Sirenia > Trichechidae > Trichechus > Trichechus manatus. The sequence goes on from NW_004443981.1 coordinate 10,148,835, forward strand.
GTTCACAGTTCCCTGTTCAAACCCCCCAGGGCGGGTATGCTACACCAGTCAGTCCCTCTGCTCTCCTGGTGTGAGTCCGACACATAACAGCGACGGGGACTGCAGCCCACTCCTCCTTGGGAATAGAGACGGCGCGTTCTCAGGGTCACTCTGCTAAAGAGGTACACTGGGGGCTGGGGGGCCTCCAGCAACATTTTTTAAAATACGAAATTGTGCATTTCTTTGCAGATGATATGATAATCTACCTGGAAAAACCAACAGAGGTAACAGACAAGCCATCACAGCTGAGCCACCAATACAAAGACCAAAAATACAAAAACAGCAACAATCTCTCTACCAACAATAAGCACCTGGAAAAAACAGACAGGGAGACCCCACATTATAGCCACAAAAACGGTGAAGCGCTTAGGAATTAACAACCAAGTTACAAGGTCTTAATGAGAAAAGCGTGAAGACGTGAATCCAGGACACTGAAGAACATCCAGCTACTGGAGGAACTTCTGTCTCCCGTGTGAGACGACCTCGCAGGACAAAGATGTAAACTTCCCACAATTTGTAAATCTATAAACTTAATGTAACCTTAAACAAAACTCTAACCGGATTTTCTGACAAACTCAATGAACTTAAAATTTACGTGGAATAACAGAAGTGCTGGTGGCAATCTTAAGAGGGACACACTGTCCTTCTCCTCACCTGGAAAGTCAGCCTCCCCGTCTAGAACGTGAGCTCCGCCCCCAGTCACTGGGCCCCAGGGCTTCCTGCAGTGCGCGCCCCTAGTAGGTGCTCACCCACGGCTGAGAGTGACTCCACTGGGGAAAGCACCCACTAGTCACCTGACTACCTGCAGCACCAAGCGATTACCTGAAAATTGTGAAAAATCTCCAACTGTGCCTTTTGATCTCAGTGGTGGCGTAATTCCATCAGAGAAGCCCTCCCTGACCCCCGTCCTAAGTGGCCCCCAGCGTTAAGCTCCCAGCACACTGTACATGTTCTCCATCACGTTTCTCTCCAGCATGGCTGGCGGCTGGGTAATTCTTTGCTCGGTGTCCACCTCTGTGCCACATCCTGGGCTCCATCCGAGGCCAGGCTCTGCCCAGTTCCAACCTCAGGAGGTGGCTAGATGCAGGGCTCCTCTGTCATGCTCTTTTTAGAGCCTAGAGCTGCTTTCAGAGAAGGCACACCTCCAAAGCACGACCAGAATGTGATATTTAAGAATGGAACTACATTTAAAAGCAAGTTAAATTATGATTTTGAACAGCTTGCTATTTTTACACTCAAATATGTTCTTAAATAACAGTTGAGAGTATCATGGAAATAAAAACCTATGAATCTTTGTAGAATGCTTAATAAAGGAAATTCAGTCTCAATTTTTCAAACTGAACATTTTAATCTTTTGACTATTTCACACAACTAAATGTATGGTTTAAAATCAGGAAAGGTGTGCGTCAGGGTTGCATCCTTTCACCATACTTATTCAATCTCTATGCTGAGCAAATAATCTGAGAAGCTGGACTAGATGAAGAAGAACACAGCATGGGGACTGGATGAAGACTCATTAACAACCTGAGGTATGCAGATGACCCAACCTTGCCTGCTGGAAGTGAAGAGGACTTGAAGCATTTACTAATGAAGATCAAAGACCACAGCCTTCAGTATGGATTACACCTCAACATAAAGAAAACAAAAATCCTCACAACTGGACCAATAAGCAACATCACAATAAATGGAGACAATACTGAAGTTGTCAAGGACTTCATTTTACTTGGATCCACAATCAATGCCCATGGAAGCAGCAGTCGAGAAATCAAAAGACGCATTGCACTGGGCAAACCCGCTGCAAAAGACCTCTTTTATTAAAGTGTTAAAAAGCAAAGATGTCACTTTAAGGACTAAGGTGTGCCTGACCCAAGCCATGGTGTTTTCAATCGCCTCATATGCATGTGAAAGCTGGACAATGAATAAGGAAGACTGAAGAAGAGTTGATGCCTTTGAATTATGGTGTTCACAAGGAATACCGAATATACCATGGACTGCCAGAAGAATGAACAAACCTGTCTTGGAAGAAGTACAGCCCGAATGCTCATTAGAATTGAGGATGGCGAGACTTTGTCTCATATACTCTGGACATGTTATCAGGAGGGACCAGTACCCGGAGAAGGACATCATGCTTGGTAAAGTAGAGGGTCAGCGAAAAAGAGGAAGACCCTCAACAAGATGGAATGACACAGTGGCTGCAACCATGGGCTCAAGCGTAACAACGATTGTGAGGATGGCGCAGGACTGGATGGTGTTTTGTTCTGTTGTACATACATAGGGTCGCTACGAGTCGGCATTGACTCAATGGCACCTAACAACAACAACAAATGTATAATGTCATCTTGGTTCAGATAAGCATGAAAATATACTACTCATTTATAATTGTAATTATATGTATGAGTTTAAGAATAGAAAATGTACTTATACATGGTGGATGACAATTCATAATAATTATAATTCAACTCAGTTTAGTGCTATTTAAAGATAACACTGGGTTTGAAAGTTTCTCAAGTTATTTATTCTGGGCCAAAGGTTAGTTTTACATAGATTCTGAATGATGTATTGCCCAATATTTTATTATGAAAATTTTCAAATGCAAAGAAGTGGAATTTTACTGTGAATAACTACATAGCCACCACCTAATTTTAACACTAACTTTCCACTCTATTTACTTAATCACATATTCTCTTTTTTTTTTTTTTGCAGTAATTTATCAGAAAGTTTAGACATGCTTTAGAATAGCACAACTATATATGCTGCGTCCCATGGGATGAAAATAAACTGAGAAGTGAAGTTTCAGAGTTGAAAGACTTATTACTTCCCAGTCATATATATAAACTGAACCGTTCTCATGCCATGCCCCCAACCAGGTGTATAAAGTTACCCCAAATCTTTGATGAGTACGTTTTTTATGACCATTGCTGGATCACCTGTGTGCATGGAGTTAAAAAGGTGTTTATTGAGTGTTATTAATAAAGCAGAGTCTCCCACTTCCAGCCAGGACGGAGAAATAGGGGTGGATTTACCCTACTGCCTGAAGCAACTAAAAAACAGACAAAAATGTATGAAATTATGGCTTTCAAGACACTGGACTTTAGACGGGAAGGACAGTAATCCCTGAGAGACAGGGAGCGAGTGAGGGGAGGCCTCTGAGGCCCAGCGCCCGGCCTGGAAGAGCTTCCAGGCTGTAGCACAGGGAGAAAGATCCGGTGAAGCCCTGCAGGTGGAGGGGGTTAGCCCCACAGGTGGAGGGGGTTAGCCCCGCAGGTGGAGGGGGTTAGCCCTACAGGTGGACGGAGTTAGTTGGAGTTTGCAGGACAGATTGGTGTTTGCTCCAGATCAGAGAGGGCTGCAGAGAGAGAGCACCTGGAGATCTGCAGGATCCCTGCTAGTACTACTACATGTAAAAGTTGAAAAAATAAAGCATTGTTATTTCACTTGCTTTCCATCACAGCACCCACCAAAAACCTAACTTCACAGATACTTCCAATGGGAAGGGATACTGTGCAATCTAATGGCGAAGCTAGTTCGTGTGTTGTCTGGCAGACCCTGCCACGTTTCCCCTGAAAAGTTAAATGTCCCACAGTGCCTCTGATGAGTTTGCTGCGTGACCCCAGGGGAGCCTTGGTGCAGTTTGGGAACCACGGCAGCAGCTGGTTAACCGTGATGGGAGGTGGCATGGGTAGAAGCAGAACTGGAGGTGGCGAAGTGGTTAAGTGTCGGCTGCTAACCAAAAGGTTGGCAGTTTGAGCCCACCAGCTGCTCCATGGGAGAAAGATGTGGCAGTCTGCTTCCATAAAGAACTTCCTTGGAAATCCTATGGGGCAGTTCTACTCTGTCCTATAGGATCACTATGAGTCAGAATCGATTCTCAGGCAATGGGTCAAGTTTTTTCTTGGTTCAGTTTATTCTTGTATTTGTTTCACTATTACAATAAGCGTGCATTTCTTTTATAAATTAAAAACATCAAACAGAGCAAAGGAAAATCCTGCCAAAATGAAAGAATAAAAGAAATCTCCAAAAAATGGTCCACTGATATTTAAAGTAGAAAAATCATTCTCTGGGACTCGAAAAGTATTTTTTCAACTACCTTAAGCTCCTTAAGAACGTCAGCTCTTCTTTAACCCAAGTTATCGAAACTCTGACAGAACAACAACCAAGCAAAAAGGGGAAGACATGACTTAAACTATCACTTGAAATAAACATGTAGACAATTTGAAGCTTCACTGGTTAATTTACTACTCCCTTGGTTTAATTAAAAACATTCTTTCTTCCCCCATTTCAAAACTGTCTTCACTCTTGTAACAAGTAATACTTTCCAGAACACACTATAAATATCAGATATAAAAATAGAAGCAGCAAAGTGTCCAACATCAGTTCTCAGGTGAAGCACAAGACAATTATTCGGGCTATCAGGGATGGAACCCTCCCCAAGGTCCTGACCAATAAATACAAGGAAAACTCCTACGCCCTTAAGAAATAATGTTGACTTCAACCCCAAGCATAAAGGAAAAGAAAATTTCTAAGCCCACATCTCACCATTTACAAACAGTATGGGTTGAGTTAAAATTATGTGATGAACTTGTTTTTCCTGGAGACCCAACAATGGGTCCTGACAGTAACAGTACTACTATCATCCTACACACAGGTGACCTGTTTCTAAACATAAAAACTTATTTTTATTCATTTTTGATGATGACAAATGTGGTACATGATCATACTAAAAATTTAAAAAATTACAAAAATCTAAAGGGGAAAATTCACATATTCACCCCATTCAAATGCAGTGACTATTAACAGCTTGTCCAGTATTCCTCTAAGATTTATTTTTATAACAATCTATTTATAAAATGGAATCAATACATCATTCTACTGTGTGAATGACGCTGCGGAGTCGGGTAACTCCACTGTGGACAGGATTTCACAATTTGCTTTCTCTCAACTCTGATTTTACTCCTCTGAACTCATTTACGTCACAGACCTTAAATCACACTTCAGACCCTGTATTTTTTAATCCCTCGAATTTAAATACTTACTATTTAAACTAATCTAACCTCCTCTCATGAAGTAGTTCAACAGCATGATGACCTTGCAAATAAGGAAACAGAAAAGCTAAGCAACCTCTAGGTATCCACCGCTCTGAAGGATGGGCTGCATTTGGGCATCCACCTGGTCACTCTCTGACAAAACCCGGGGTGTGACCATTGCTGGTTGGGGTCTGAGGGCACTGGAAGGCGGCATGTGCACACCTGAATGCCACCTTCGTGACGGGGGGTGGGGTGGGGTGGTGGTACTGGACAAGGTACAGGTGTCTCCTTTAGTCCTAACTGCTCTGCAAGGCAGGTTACTGTTACATCTGTTTGTTTAATGGATGAATGGAAGTCACTCACCTAACGTAATACGACTGCTTTCCCCTGCACCTCCCTTTGCACACATCTCCTTGATTTGGGAAATTCCTTCTCTCCCACTCCATCCTGTGAGTTGGTGGGCGTGTGACCCAGGCTTGGTCAAGGTCACGGCACTGCACCTTCCCAGCTGCAGCCACAGGTGCAAGAATGGGCAGACACACAGGCACCCGCACTCCTCCTCCTGGCTGAAAGCCACCATCGCACAGAGGAGCGGAGAGCCTGAGGCTGGCACACAGAGGGCAGGAGGTGCAGGGAATGGAGTCCAGGCCTGCACCTTCGAGCCTGGGGCTGAGGTCTGTGAGCTCGCCAAGTGTCTGCCCTTAAATAAGTTCCCTTCTGGCTTGGGTGATGCTGGACTGGGTTTCCGGTACTCATAACCTGAAGGACTCTGAATAGCAGACAAGATTCAAACCCAGACTTCTAACATGGAGCCCACTCTCTCCCCGAATCACCACACCATATGCTACAGCCAAGAATCTGGGTCTTGATGCTTCTCCCCACACATCACCATCAACACCAAGCTTTGGTCAAACCCAAACACTTGCCTACTCTCTCTGATCTCTGGGCTTTGGAGTGGCTGCACGCTCTGCTAGGGAAGGCTCCCCTCTCCACCTTCCTCTTGGTTTTGGTTCGCCATCTAGGCCTGCCGCCTCGGCCCTCTGCGTAGCTGTCACCTCTGGGGGACATCTGATAACGGCTGAGGTCCCTGTGTGTGTGTGTTCTCCTGTCCTTCCGCTGACCTTGGTGTTGCTCTTTCCGCCCTTGGTATTGCACCAGACAGGTGGAGTGCTCTGTAGGGTAGAGACCAATCTTATCCACTGCTACAGCCCCAAGAGGCAGCATGGTGCCCGGAATATAGCAGACAGGCAATAATACTCCCTGATGACTCAATGAGTACACCAAGCTGTCTTCCATGTACTAATACAGCACAGCAGGTGTGGACAGTTCTAAAGAGGTCCATTTTGATGTGAAGCAGCTTTGAGCCATTCAATCATTGATCTAACCAATTCCTTTTCTGGTCTGATGCATCTGTGACTACTAAGAACTAGTCTTAATGCCCACATCTATGCAGAAAGTGCCAAATCAAACGAACATTTACTGAACACCTACGCAAAAGTCATTGTGCTGAGGACCTTACCAGATAAAGGAAGTTAGAAAAAGCTGCCACAAGGTATTTTATGAGGGTGTTAAGCTCAGAGAGGGCAATGTACGAAGGTTAGTTAGAACAATTATTCTCAAACTTTTGGCATCCTTAAGAATGATCCAGAAAACATGTAAGAATGCGCTGCTGGGACCCGTATCCAGGAAGTCTGATCCAATAGGCCCGGGGCATCTACATTTCTAACCCGGGCTTCTAACTGGTTTGAATCCCTGCTGAGAATTTATGTTTCCATCCTAATTATACTGAATCAGAATCTAAATTTTAACAAGAGCCCCAGGTGATTCTTATGTATAATAAATTTTGAGACCCACCGCTCTACTAGTGGAGCCCTGGTGGCACAGTGGTTAAAGAGCTCGGCTGCTAACCAAAAGGTTGCAGTTCGAATCCACCAGCTGCTCCTTGCAAACCTACGGGGTGGCTCTACCCTGTCCTACAGGTTCGCTATGAGTCGTAATCGACTTGACAGCAATGGGTTTTGGTTTTCGCTCTACTACTGGTTCTTGGAGCCCTGATGGTACAGTGGTTAAGAGCTACGGTTGCTAATCAAAAGGTTGGCAGTTCGAATCCACCAGCCGCTCCTTGGGAACACTATGGGGCTGTTCTATTGTCCTATAAGTTCACTATGAGTCAGAATCCACTCAGCGGCAATGGGTTTTAGTGGTTCTCAGAATTGGTCCCTAACCAGCAGCATTAGCATCGTCTGGGAACTTGTTAGAAATGCAAATTCTCAGCAGGGGTTCGAACCAGAACGAACAGGTTCAAAGCCCTGCTTCTAACAAGCTCCCAGGTGATGTTGATGCGACAGCCTCCGAGTGGCGCTTTGGTCTCAGGACTCCTTAACGCGCCTACAAATCACGGAGGCCGCCACAGTTTTTGTTTGTGAGGGTTACATCTACTGATGTTGACTGTATTAGAAATTAAACAGGGAAATTTTAAAAATATGAATTCCTTAAAAAACCCATTATAAATAACAGGTTTATGAAAAATAACTATTTTTCAAAACAAGTACAAGTTTAGTGAGAAGGGTGACACTTTTACATTTTTGCAAATCTTTGAAATCTGGCGTAATAGAAAACAGCTGGTTTATTCAATCTGCTTCTCCATTTAATCTATTGTGATATGCTGTTTTGGTTCAAATATAGGAAAAATCTGGTTTCATATAGGTATGTAGCTGCAAAAGGGAGGAGATATTTTCATAGCACTTTCAGATAATTGGGGACTTCTTCTTTGATCCTACACAAAACCTTGACAGGCAGTAGTTTATTAAAGGTTAGGCACTACATGGCGTCTGAAACCATCTCAATTAGCTGCTTGGACTCTATTCCATTAAAATCCAGTGGGGACTCTCGCACTTTGAACAGCTCTTGTGGCCATGCATGATTTCACAATGTCATTTGGAAAATACTGGTTCACTGAGTTACGCAGGTCTTCCAAATGTTGACTCATTCCATTATATATATATGAAAAATCCCACTCATTAACATCATCACTGACTTCATTAAGAGAGTCTTTAGCACCTCACACTGGCAGGTACAACTTTCCAAAAATTCAAATTTTCGCTTGAAAGTTCTAATTTTATCATTGACAATAAATGCTGTGAGCTGTTTTCCTTAAAGGGGCAGTGTCACTTTGTTCATTTTTTGAAAAAATGCCGTTAACTACCCAAGTGTGGATACCCAGCTGCCTGTCAGTCATTCAAACAAAAGTGGTGTTCCAGAAGAGCAGCCAGGTCACCTCCCAACCCAGCCACCAAGTGCTCTGGGAGAACTTCACATTTCATCCTACTCGATGGTAGATGGATCTGTGTGTGAGCGTCACAACTGCATAAAACCAAGATTTTTTCTGTTTTACCTAGACCAGTAAGTGAAATGACTTTGTCTTCCGTTGAGTGGTGGTGAAGCGCAGCTGCTGCTGCAGCCTTGATGCGTGCCGAGGCACCAGCAGTCTCATCCACCATCTGTACCATCAGTGCCAACGTTAGCACAGTGACAAAGTCAAACAGTCTTAGAACTATTAGGAATAATTTGGACCTCATAGATCCTCTGAAAAGGTATCAGGGACCCCAGGGATACGGGCTCCGCCGATTTATATGCAAACTACTGATTTTGCAGATAAGGAAAGAGACTCCAAACTTCTTAACTTGGGGACCACTGCAGGCTCTGAGGGGTTTGAACCCTCTGAAATCACATGTCAAAATTGATACATATGTCCACATTGCATATTCTCAAAGGGTCTAACCCAAAACATTAACTCCTTAAACACTGTCAACAAAGCATTTTTACTTTGAATTTCTTAAAAGCTACAGTGTTACTTGGTTTTGTTATCTGTGTCTGATTATGAGAAAAATGCCCAAGCCTGAAGAACAGATTAACTAGATAATTTAATTTAAAAAGCAGATGGCTGGTTGTATTTAAAATATGACTGAATTAAGACAGAATAAAGTTTATGTAATTTAGGCCTGAGAAACTAAATACCAAAAGTTCTCTCCCTGGGTATTGCTCCTTTTTCACCCTCCTCTCTCTGAACCTCAGTTTTTTATCTGAAAATAAAAGGGCCAGGCTAGCTGGTGTCAGGTTCATTCCAGGACTTAATTCCATGATGCTTGATCCATAAAACCAGTGTAAAAATACACAGAACGTGAAAAGATTGCCACCATTATTACTTATCAGGGAGATGAAACTCAAAATCACAATGAGGTAACACTTTATACCCCACCAGGATTGCTGTAATAAAAAAGATACATAGTAACAAGTGTTGTGAGGATGTGGAGAGATTGGAACCCACGTACAGTGTTGGCGGGAATGTAACATGGTACAGCCACTTTGGAAAACAGTCTGGCAGTTCCTCAAAGAGTTAAACGTAAGAGTTACCACATGACCGAGCAATCCCACTCCTATGCGCGTGATCAAGAGAAATGAGAATGTATGTCCACGCAGAAATTTGTCCACAAATGTTCACAGCAGCATTATTCATAACAGCCAAAAAGCGGAAATAACCCAAATGTCCACTGAGTGAAGAATGAATAAACAAAATGTGGTCTATCTATACAGTGGAATATTATTCGACCATAAAAAGGAAAATCCACCAGATGTTCTCTGGAAACCCTATGGGGCAGTTCTACTCTGTCCTATAGGGTTGCTGAATCGGAATCAACTCGACGGCAATGGGTTTTTTCTTTTTTATAAAAAGTATGAAGTTCTGATACATGCTATGACATGGATGAATCTTGAAAACATTATGCTAAGTGAAACAGGCCACTCACAAAAGACCACAGATTATTTGATTCTCTGTGTACAGGAAATGTCCAGAACAGGTAGATCTATAGAAAGTTGATTAGTGGTTGTCTAGGGCTGGGAGGTGGAGGAGAATGGGGAGTGACTACTAATAGGTATGAGGTTTCTTTTAGGGGGAAAATATTCTAAATTTAGATGTGGTGATGGCTGCAAAATGTATATTAAAAAGCATGGAATTGTACATTTTAAATGGGTGAATTGCATGATATGTGATTACATCTCAATAAAGCTATTTAAAAACACACAGCGGTCCAGTCTAATGGGTAACATATTTAAAAGACACAGCACTAGGAGGACAACAGCTATAGAGCTTTGGATTCTTCAGATTAAGTGGAAATCAGTGTCTTTAAAAACACCACGACCACTCTCAGCAAACTGGGAATAGTGGGGGAACTTCTTCAACTTGATAAAGAACATCTACAAAATACCATGACAAAACCAAGACAAAACACACTACACAAGAACAAAAACCAACAAACGAAACAGCAGGCAATACTTCAAGCAAAATGGCTTTATAAATGCCCCCAACGGTGGGCAGGCACACCGGGGGGTCTGGACAGCCGGCCTCTCACCACAATGGAAACACAGTCAGGTCTTCTTCCATCTGCCACACTGACTCAGGCACTGCCTGGGATGGAGGACTTCTCTTTACTTCTGAGAGTCAGAAACTCCTGCCAAATACCCCCTACTTGTGCGCGCGCGCGCGTGCGCGCGCACACACACACTTTCTCTCCTCTTTCATTGCATCTTTCTGCAACGCTCTCTCCCTATAAAACAAAACAACAATAACAAATAAAACAAAAAATCTAATTGCACCACCTATGCCCCCTCCAAGCTCCAGACAAAGAAGGGGTCAGGGAAAGGTTAGGGTCTCTTCCACATTTGTCTCAAATCAGAGCAGAAAGAAGAGAAAACGAACTGTGCTTTGTTCTCTCAACTTCAGGGAGGCACCTGCGTGCATGTACCTCCACGGGACGCTCTGATTCATCACGTAGATGACTTTTCTCTGCATCTTCTTCCCACCCATAAAGGGCATTTGGCAGAAATCTTATTCCCGGTCTTCCAATTCTACTTGCCTTTTCTACTTTTCTTCATAGCATTGCTATAATCTAAAATGCTCGACGTATTTGATGCCTGTCTCTCATATTAGAACGAAAGCTTTGAGGGGCAGAAGCCTTGTTCACGACTCTAGTTCCTGCACCTAAAATGTCTCTGGCCCATCGCAGGTGCTCCATACATGTTTGCTAACTGCATTAGAAAGCAAATTGTCCAACAATGTGGACTAGCCCGATTTTTAGGGTTGGGAAACAGGGTTGACAGCAGGAAGAGGATCCAGTTAGGAACCAATTACAACAGTGGGAGGAAAAGTAATGATAATCATAAAAAAAAAAAAGATTCTTAGGCACTTTAAGTAGCCTGCGTAGTTCTGGTAATGCACAATGGTGCTGCGAGATACAGACGAGAGACTGGTCCAGGCAGCTGGGAACACACTTGGTTCCAGGGTGGACATCGGAGCCAAAAAAGGACAAGAGAAGTCTAGTCCCTTCTGTAGACTCTTCCCTCTCAGGCTAAGAGTGTGACTCAGGGACTGCTGGTAGCCAAGGCTCCTTAAAGGTAGAAAACTCTTGCATACACGTGAATTCAATATATAATAAATAAGGGTTCTAAATCAATGGGGAAAATGGAATATCCAATACTTGATGTAGGGACAAGTGACTATCAATTAGAAGAAAATAAGGTGAAATCCCTACTGTGCACTATTAAAAAAAAAAAAAAAAATTTCCAGGAAGGTTATAAAATGTGACATGAAAAACAAAGCTATGAGAGTACCAGGAGAAAACATTAGATGTTTTTCTTTGTGATCCGGACTGCGAGGCCTGCCAAAGGAAGGGCGTTGAAATACAGGAGAGAAGAAGTTATTCCCCAATTTTCCTTTGTCTGAGTGAGTAAGGCCTGAGGGATTTACTCCCTGCCCAGGGCATGTCTGTCTCTATTCCCCAGGCATACACACAGGAGAGGTGCCCACGCGGCCCTAGCAGTCCTCAGGCCAACGTGCACTAGTACATTCTGAGCTTCAAGAGCTAACAACAATGAATTAAAATAACCCACTTATTTCAACTTCGGACATGGCAGGCTGTGAACTGTAGAAATGAACAGTACTTTCATTTTCTTTTTCCAAAGCACATATACTCAAGTGAGAAATAAGGATATTTTAGGTCAACAAATCTAGTTGATTCTGAAATACAAGATGTATCTATAATAAATATAATATATACAAGGAGCCCTGGTGGTACAGTGGTTAAGTGCTTGGCTGCTAACCAAAAGGTTGACGGTTCAAATCCACCAGCTGTTCCATGGGAGAAAGATGTGGCAGTCTGCTTCCATGAAGATTATATATAGTCTTGGAAACCCTATGGAGAAGTTCTTCTCTGTCATATAGGGTTTCTTCTCTGCCATATAGGGTTGCTATGAGTTGGAATCGACCTGATGGCAACAATTTTTAAAAAATATATAATTGTTGTTAGGTGCTGTTGAGTCAGTTCCGACTCATAGTGACCCCATGCACAACAGAATGAAACACTGCGTGGTCCTGCGCCATCCTCACAATCGTTGCTATGCTTGAGCCCACTGTTGAAGCTACTGTGTCAATTCATCTTGTTGTGGGTTTTCCTCTTTTTCACTGACCCTCCCTCCACTGTACCAAGCATGATGTCCTTCTCCAGGGACTGGTCCTTCCCGATAACATGTCCAAAGTACACGAGACAAAGTCTCACCACCCTCTCTTCTAAGGAGCATTCTGGCTGTACTTCTTCCAAGACAGATTTGTTTGTTCTTCTGGTAGTCCATGGTATATTCAATATTCTTCACCAACACCATAATTCAAATACATCAATTCTTCTTTGGTCTTCTTTATTCATCGTCCAGCTTTCGCGTGCACATGGGGCGACACACAGAAAACACCATGGCTTGGGTCAGGCAACCCTTAGTCCTCAAGGTGACATCTTTGCTTTCAGCAAGCACGGCTGTGCCATCTGCACGTTGCAGGTTGTTAATGTGTCTTCCTCATTTTATATTTATATAATATATACATGTTATATATAATATATATACAAACATATAGCTTTGAATAAATCAATAATTTAGAGTTTTGCAGGTCAGGTGCAGCAACAGAAATAGAGTTCAATGACAATCATGACAACATTTTATATTAAGCAACAATGATGACTAATAACTGGGGAGTACTAATTTTAAAGGTGGATAAAATATCAACTATTCAAACAAACGCAAGAGAAACGAGTTCTCGGTCAAATAGTGAGTTTTAGTAAGTGTATCTCATGGAACTCTTCCACGTGGCACTGACAGAGGTCACAGTGAGATACAGTAGAACAGCTACAACTGACCTGCGAACAAAGGCTGTAATGTGACAAGAAGAGAAGGAGATTTTGGTGCTGAACAAAACAAATGATAAACTCAGTATGATGGAGGCTGCCTCAGCCAATCAGGGTGGATTGTCTGATACCAGCTTAGAGGGGTGGAGGCTGTCCCAGCCAATCAGGACAGACTGTCTGATACCCACACGGTCCTATCACTATTTATACTTCGGCCCTATCACTATTTATACTTTGGCCCATCAGTAGAATTTTCCTACACATGTATGCATACCTATTTACTTCCAAACTATATATGCGCACTATTATATTGTCATATATGTTAAAAAAAATTTGAAAAGAAATGTAAAGAGGATAAGGTAATGGATATAAATAAAAATTCTAACATTTCCACCCCACAGGGCAGTTGTGAGGATTAAATGAGTTAATAAACAGAACGTGCACAGTCCCTAGAAGGCAGCCGATGAAGCCTTGATATTGTTATCAGTAGGACCGGGGGCACGTTACGAAGAAGACTGTCATTCTTCAAGGTGCAAGTATGAATTCTGGAACAGGTGGACTTTTTTTTCTGGGTAGTGTTGGGTTGGGCTCAAACATCTCAGCCTATCCTAAGAACATCAGAGTCCTGTTTGTAACTCAGGGTCAGGACAGCAGGTTGGACTGGAATCACTTACCATGTGGACTACTTCTGGGTAAATCGGCTCTGTGATCACATTCCGATTGTGCGTGATATATTCCACCATTTCACTGAGAGCAGCTCGCTTTACTTCCTTCCACTTTAGGTCACTGAGTGGATCGGAAACAAAGTCAAAGAGGACACAACACTGCCGTAGCTTCTGGATGAAAAGCTTCTCTTGGTCAGCAGGAGGAACATCTGAAAAGCAGAAAGCAAAATATGTTGATTGCAAAAATGTTTAACCCAAAGTTACTGTAAAACACTTAAGCCTCCTACTATTTTTATTTTGAATTAATAGAGAAAAATAGGAAAAACAAACAAACAAAAAAAAACAGATGAGGTAGGGCAAATAGAGGTTAAACATTCCTTAAAGAAAAAGCAAAGAAGAAAACACTAGTCACTGCTCAGACTGTACATTCAGTATAATAGCGTTTTTATGTTTTTTAACTCTTTGAAACCACTTGGAGAGTACAGTCCCAACAATTCCCTCTAAATGCATTCACTCAACCAGAGTCATTGGAGCACCAGTTACCCCTGCAGGCACATGCTGGGCAATAGCATAAGGCAAGTGGAAGACTCCAGGTTGGGTGAGGGCGCACGACATTCACACAATATGGTAACTGCACAGTGCAGACACAGGCAAGGCAAAAAAAGACCTGGGACAAAGGAAGCTCTAAACTCACAGGAGGGGAAGGGCACCGCGGCCGTCCACTCTGGCTGATGAACAGACAGTAAGAGCCCCAGTCTGAAGACTGCCAAAACGAACCGCTACTTGCAAACACACCGTCACCACCACAGTGATCCAAAGCCCGTTCCATTCCTCGCGGCACACAGGATGGGTGATGATGTTAATGATGATAACAATATAGTAATAGCACAAATAATAACAATAATAACAACTATTATTTAGCAGTTGAGGGCAGGTGGTTCAGTGGTGGAACGCTCTCCTTCCATGCGGGAGACCTGGGTTTGATTCCCGGCTGATGCACCTCATGCACAGCCACCACCCATATGTCAGAGGAGGCCTGTGTGTTGCTATGATGCTAAACAGGGTTCATCAGAGCTTCGAGACTAAGACAGATTAGGAAGAAAGACGTGGTGATCTACTTCTGAAAATCGGCCCATGGAAACCCTGTGGATCCCAACGGTCCGATCTGCAACTGATCACAGCGTTGGCGCAGGACTGGGCAGCGTCTGGTTCTGCTGTGTGTGGGGTTGCCTTGAGTCAGGAGTTGACGCCACGGCAGTTCTCACAACAGCTATTTAGTGAGTTCTGACCTGAGCCAGATATCCTACCAAGTGCTTTATACACACTTACACGTATTTTTTCATCTAATCCTTACAAGAACACAATGGAGATAAAGACACAGGGCTAGAGAGTCACTGTAAGGCTGGGAAGCTATGCAGCTGGAGGCAAACAAAGCTCCATATGACTTCCCGATATTTTGGGACTTCTGGAACTCTCGTATCTGCTGGTGTGAGTCAGCTTGCCAGTGCTGAAGAATCTCGTGTTGAGATTGGTGGTGATGTGAGGAATGGGACTTAAAAATATATACAATGAAATGTGTCAACACTCCAAAGATTTGCATAACCCAGTGAACCAGTATTTCCAAATGATCAACAAATGATGTTACAAAATCACATATGGGCAAAAGCCTTTCGAAGCGCAAGACGTCCCCCTGAAATTTAACGAAACAGAGTAGAGACAGCTCACTGACACGGTTTCAGATGCCACACTGCAGGCTCCTTGAAGACACTCAGAGAAGGTGTCCATAACTAACTGAAAAGGCTACGTGCCTTCCTGCACTTCAACAGAAGACCATGGCAACAGACTCAAGGCAGAAGGGGACGTCCACATCCAGCTAGCTCCTACAAAGCCAGACAGTAAAAAGATTTGCAAAAATGTCAAAACAAAGCCACCCTTCTCACTAAACTTGTTTTTGTTTTGGAAAACATAGCTATTTTCATTAAAATGCTATGCTAATGTGTTTATTATGTTAACATGGGTTTATTATTTTGAATGAATGAATGAATAAATATATATTAAATTTTTCTGTGGTTTAATTTCAAATATGGTCAGTACTGATAAGCTTTAACCCACATAAACAAATGCCCTTTGGGGTCCTAAATAATTGTTAGGAGTTTAAACAGGTCCGGAGGCCAAAACTGCCGAGCCCTGCTGCCGCACACAAGCCTCTGCCCCGTAGGCTGCTCACAGGCCTGGCTTCCTGCTCTCCTGCCGCTAACACTCTCTCTTTCCCTTTCCAACCCCTAGCTACTTGTTCCCTTCCTGCTCAGATCTCTTATTCAGGGCCTTTCCTACTTCCACAGGTAGATCAGATGTATTACTAAGCCGTCACTAGTGAGCCCCACTGCTTTAAGCGGCTATCTTTGCAGATGTATTCCCACTTCTCCAATAGATGCCTGGAGGGCAGGGGTGGTGGCCATGGTTTTTAATTCTCTGTTCCCCCAATAAGGATCCCTGGTGGTGCAAAGGTTAAGTGCTCAGCTGCTAACTTAAAGGTTGGCGGTTTGAACCCACCCAGTGGCTCTGAGGGAGAAAGACCTGCCAATCTGCCGTAAGGATTACAACCTAGAAAACCCTGTGGGGCGGCTCTATTCAATCACACAGGGTCACCAAGAGTCAAAAACGACTCAGTGGCACCCAACAGCAACAACAACAACAACCCCCTAACGGCTGACACTGAGCCTTGCAGAGAACACGCTCTCAGACCCTGCTCCGTGGACGTTCCCACCTCACGTGGCCACCGTTTCGCTGTCTCCTACACAGCATGCAGCGATAAGAAGCAGGCAGGCAGGGTGTGATGGGACACCTCGAGAGACCATGAGAACCCAAATCACACTACTAGATGCACAGAGCCCTCAGCGACTCAGTGACACTTCAGTGACACTGTCAGTGTCAGGTCTCTTAATGTGCAAAAGCCCTTTACAAGTAAAGATGTCACTTCATTTTCTGAATGACCTCTTTGCTTGCCTCCAATCCTTACTTAATTCTACCTGCTGTTTACACCCCAGGGGCCGGGATCCTGAGATAGGTCACAGGCGCAGTAACCGCTCACTTGTGTGGCATTCTCAGAGATTTCTCTGCCTGGCATTCTCAAATCCCCAGAGTACTGCAGACAACTACAAAGCCCGCATGTACCCCCAGGAGCCCCCCGACCCCCCTCCCTCAGGACCGACTCACGTCCTGGCTTCTATGAAGAGGCCAGCTAAGTCTTTTCAGAACATTGCCTCACTGAACCCTTAAAACAAGTGTGTCAAGGAGGTGCTGTCCTCCTGCCCGTTACAGATGAGGAAAGGCAGTGAAGCCCAACACCTGGCCCAGGTCGCCCAGTGCTGTAAGCACAGAGCAACAACACGCTCTAAGACTCAAAGGTCTTTGGGATCATTCGGGGTGGAGCCAACTAAGTCGTATAGACCTCAGAAGGTCTTGAAAACATCATTCACTTTTTAAACACAATAGCTGATATTCAGAATGAAGACCAAGTTGTCATCAAAACACAAAAATAAATCCATTATGATTGAGAAAGAAGAGCAAAGTAAAATCCTTTTCATAAAATTTCTATTTAAAATGCTTCTGAAAGGCAAGAAAATCTCAACTATCTGGAAATTCCATCAATTCTTGCAGGGCTGCAGACAGCCAAGGCGTTACTGTACTATTTTCATTTATATCCACCCTATAAATAGGCGTGTGATTATAATCTCATGAGTTCTCTGTTTTTCTTTTTTTAAATCTCATTTGGCTATTTTTACAATTTCACTATTTTTAAAAATCTATGTTCTAACAATCAAATCGAGTACAAAAGTTAAAAATATTGCATATTCTATTTCTATATCTTTTTTGAATGCAAGTTAATTTAGCTTCTTCCTGGTCAGCATATTAAAAAAAAATATTTTCTGGTATGTTAACAGGGCTGCATCAGTGGGGAAGAGAAATGGGGGCAGTGGGGAAAATGTTTTGTACTTTGGTGTATTCTGACTTTGTAACAGTATAAATGAGTTATTTTTGTAATCAGAAAAACAAAGTCTTAAGAAATTTAAAGTTAGCATTGCTAATCTTGAAAGAAGAAAAAGGCATGACTGACTATCACCTGTGCTCGACTCTTCTGATTCACACATGTGTGAACCAAACGTGGAAACGCCCCAGGACGAACACTTCACTCTTTGGTAGTCAGGAAAGACAACCAGACTCGGAGGTAATCAACCATGACCCTGGATTTGACTCAAATGTTACAATTACTTTTTTTTTTTTTTTAATTTTATTGTACTTCAGGTGAAGGCTTACAGAACAAATAGTTTCTCAAAAAACAGTAGTACACATGTTGTTTTATGACACTGGTTAACAATACAATTACTTTTATGAAGCAGAATTAAAAAGAATAATAATGGATTTTGAATTCTGCCCACTGTCATGACCTTAAAATGTTATGTAGACTAATGGTGTAAACACACTTGTTTTAGAACATACAGCAGTCTTGATACCAACAGGCAAATATCAACTAACTGGCACAACATGTAACAAAACTCCAACTCCACTGCAGGCGGCGGGGTGGCCAGCAGACCCCTAGGGCAGGGTTCTTTAACTCCAAGGGTGTGTAAAAGGACACCTGCCCGGGAAACGTCACGCAACAACCATCAAAGCTCCACACTGTGCTAAGGCTTCTGAAACTGCTGCTCTAAGAGAAAGATAAAAATAAACAAAAGGAAGCAGTCGTACTTTTAGTTGAAGAACATTCTTCATATTAAGTTCCTTTTATTCTTTTTAAAATTAAGAGCTGTAACATTCTACTACGTAAATGTTATCTCACACACCTTATGTTTGTATAGGATCTTTTCAGCCCCTGATCACTCCCAGTATTTCCATTAATTTGTTACTGTGAACTCCGACGGTTCCCAGTTATTCCAAAATGAATCCTTAATGATACCCAGAAGCAAGATGTATGGACTCATGGAAACCCTATAGGGGGCGGGGAGCAGAGATAAGACGCTGATCCGTGGAATCTGAAGTAACAGAGGGAAGGCAGAGGAAAGTAGGTGGTATTCTTTTTAAGACATATTTACTAAAGGGAAGCCTGTTACTAAAAACCAAACCAAACCCCTAGCCACTGGGTCAATTCTGACTCATAGCGACCCTATGGGGCAAAGTAGAACTGCCCCATAGGGTTTCCAAGGAGCAGCTGGTGGATTTGAACTGCCAACCTTTTGGTTAGCAGCTGTAGCTGTTAACCACTGGGCCACCTGTTACTACCAAACCAACCAAACCCATTGCTGTTGAGTTGATTCCAACTCATAGTGACCCTGTTACTAGGACGTGATCAATGGAGATGCTTAACACAGGAGACCCTGAAAGTAGGACCGCGGCACCCCGTCTCTAGTTTTACAAATGCTACTGCTTCCAGCAATGAGGGGCAGCACCCTACTACACCTCGGGGCCCTGGACTGTCCTCCAAAGTAGGGTGCGGATCCTGGGGTTACACAAGATGAAACACTGGAAGAAAACAGTACAACTTCTACTTTAATTTCCTTCTTAGAAAAAGAAGAAATTAAGATGTACTAATATTTAATACAGAAACTGACACACTTTAGAGGTATGGGTTTGACATTTTTTCCCGCCAGGCACACGTGAGCCAAGACATTAGGGGACCACCGCTAGGCAATAAGGAACACTGAGGCTTTTGGAAATGACTCCTCGGTGGCTGGCAACATCTCAGCCCACTCCACCAACGCTGCTAGCGAATGGGTGTGCCTCGATTATAGATGGGACCGAGAGGCATGACACATCGATTCTAACCCCACACTGCAGGACGTGTTACAATAAGGCTGAATTACTAAACTGTAGCTCTATGCTCTGAACTATTTGCAGATAGGCAAATGATTTAAAAAAAAAAAGAAAAGCCAAGTCCCATCCTACAGGACAAATCTTGGTGGTTAAAAGAAACACTCCAAGAGACAACAAATGACCGACTTTGAGCACGACAGCTACAGAAAGAGAAGAATCAGGGCTTTCTGGTATGTATAGATGACCGGCTTCTTCTGAATAAAAACATCCCCAATGAAGCAAAGAAACAGAGCTGCAAAAACCATAAGCCCAGAGAATAACAATTCAAGAGATACCCCAAAAAAGTACAAGCTCATGAGGATGGGAACTACTTCTGGTCACTCAGTCTTCTGACCCCCACATAACCTTTGTACACAGCTGTAGTAGCCCGGCTCTCAGTGGTGTCCACAGTGCAATCACAGGCCAAGCATCACCTCTCTGAGCTCTCATGCCACCTTCTTAAGCCAGTGCTCCCAGGGGTCCTGCGAGGGTCTATGAAAATAGGCAAATCATGAGCCCGAGACAAGCGCTATCTCGTACCAAACGGAAACAAAAGTGCAACTCTCCAAAAGGTAAGAGCTTTTGGTCTTTTAGCTATGGAACCATCTTTCTTCCTAATATATTTATTCTTAGGTACGTGAATATGAATAAACTGAAATTCGATTACCAACAGTTTTTACATAAATTTGGGATTCTTCACTGATCTGTATTAAATCCTACATGATAAATGGAGCAAAGACTGAAGTTGTCAAGGATTTCATTTTACTTGGATCCACAATCAATGCCCACGGAAGCAGCAGTCAAGAAATCAAGCATACTGCATTGGGCAGGTCTGCTGCAAAAGCCCTCTTTAAAGAGTTAAAAAGCAAAGGTGTCACTTTGAGGACTAAGGTGTGCCTGACTGAAGCCATGGTATTTTCAACTGCCTCATATGCATGTGAAAGCTGACAATGAACAAGGAAGACCGAAGAAGCATTGTGAGGATGGCATAGGACCAGGCAGTGTTTCATGCTGTTGTACATTTGGTCACTATGAGTTGGAACTGACTTGACGGCACCTAACAACAACAAATCCTACTTAGCTATATCCGTGTATGAGGGAAAATGGCAGATGGCAAGTTTCTCCCACTAAGAAAACAAAAACTCAGCAATACGATTTCCTTTTTTAAAGAGAAAATTCATGCACCATTATCTGGAAATGACCACCTTACCTCCATTGCTTCCAGTGTCCCCTCTATCTTAAACCAAGTGTCCATAAGAGGAAGCCTCCCTCTCCTGCTACACAATCAACTTGCCTCTCCCTGCACCGATAGCCCATAATCAAATCCGTTGCCATCCGGTTTATTCCGACTCGTAGTGACCCTGTAGGACAGAGTAGAACTGCCCCATAGGGTTTCCTAAGCTGTAATCTTTACAGAAGCAGACTGCCACATCTCCTCCTGCAAGTGGCTAGTCTGTTTTAACCACCAATCTTTCGGTCAGCAGCTGAGCGCTTAATGATTGCACCACATGGGCTCCTTTTCCTCCAAAAGACACCTCAAATAAGGGATAATACTGATTACATTTTTACATGCCTTAATCGTACTGGATACTTAATTATAAATCTTTAGAAGAAGGACTTTGTCTTGTTCACTATTTTATCTTCAGCACCTAAAACTGGACTAGCACCTCGTGGGACCTCAAATATCTGTTGAATGAACAAATGAATCTGAGGAAAAACAATTCAGGTAATTTAACTGAGAGGTACTATAAAATAAAATATATTTATATTAAAACAATTACACATGTATCAGAATAGAATGCAAAGTCTACATAAACTTGTAAGTTAAAATCTTTGGAGGAACTCTCTCTTTTTTTCAGGCATTTCAACACTCTGGAATCTCTTCAGTCAGAGGTTCTTTGAAAAGCACTGTGGGTACACAGATCTGAATCACAGATGGTTTTAAGCAGCTGAGCGATACCACTTGATCTAGGAACAAGGAGGATCTCTTCATGAGTGACTCAGAGGGACTGAAATGAAGATGTCAGAGCTGCGTTCAAAAGAGCAGGGTGTGACCCTTTTAGCTCAGTGGTGAAGTTACCTCCGAGGTTCACTGTTCAGCCTGGGAGTGGACAGCCCCATAAAACCAAATGAGACTAACGAGGTACAGCAGTCCAGTGACAAGGGCCAGAAGGCAGAAGGGGACAAGGAAGCTGGTGATAGGGAACACAAGGTTGAGTAAGGATATCATTGATGTGTTGTGAGATTGTTAACCATTGTCATAGGGCAACATGTGTAGTAACTGTTAAATGAGAAACTATTTTGTTCTGTAAGCCTTCATCTTAAGTGAGAATAACAGCACAATTGGAAGAGGGTAGTCAATGTCACTGAACTGTGCATGTAGAAATTTTTGAAACGGTGTATCTTTGGCTATGTGTATTTTCACCAAACAAAAACGTTGAAAAGTTAGAGGGCTGACATGTTGTGGGGTTGTTAACCAACGTCATAAAACAATATGTATACTACTGTTTCATGAGAAACTTTGTTCTGTAAGCCTTCACCTGAAGTACAATTTAAAAAAAAAAAAAAAAAAAAAAGAGCAGGGTGTGAGCTACCGTCCGTGCACCCGTTTCTCTGAGCTTTCTTTCTCGTGAGGCAGTGGTGACACTCAAGCTCCACTCCCCAGGGAGATGGCCTGGCAGTACATTGATTTTGGCAACAATCATCTCTTGTTCTATGAATCCAAACTTCTACAACTTGAAAACATTATAAACAAACATGACTGAAAGAAACATTCACTTCTATGCATCTGAAGTGACATGACTAATTACCTTCTAAGCCGATCCTTGTTGTTCGTTGCTGTTAATTTTGACTTCGTGGTGACCTCATTTGTTTCAGAGCAGAAATGCACTCCGTACAGTTTTCAATGACTATGACCTTTCAGAAACAGCGCCAGGCTTGTCTCCTGAGGCGCCTCTGGGTGGGTTTGAACTGTCAACCTTTTGGGTAGTGTTTAACCGCTGACCCTTATAAACCAAAAAATCTGTTGCCATCGAGCTGATTCTGACTCATAGCGACCCTACAGGACGGAGTATCACTGCCCCATACAGTTTCCAAGGAGCGCCTGGTGGATTCAAACTGCCAGCCTTTTCGTTAGCAGCTGTAGCTCTCAACCACTAAGCCACCAGGTCCTATGTAATTTCAAAACCGAGTTAAACCTCTCAAATGGTTCCTAAATTGGTTGACGATTTTTAAAATGACAATAAATCTTTTTTACAATGCAAGTGCCCTGTTTCATTCATTCTAATATATACAAATTCCATATTTACACCCCTAAAATCAAGTTGTGACTTTCACTTGGTGGCTATTTTTTCTTTCTTTCTTGGTAATCCATAAAAAAATGGTTTGACCTATGATCGGTAATGTCTTAGATTTGATGCGATAAACTGTAGTTTAACTTCACCATAGAATATTGTGTCTGCTAAGGTTTCTAAACGGATGTGTCATTCAAATATGGCCAATTTTTTCCCTCCCCTTCATGTTCTGTCTATACCACCTAACACGAAGGAGTTGAAGTAACCACCCGATAACAGGAAGCAGACAGGGTTTTTTAAGGAGGTGCACTGCCCTAAGAGTGTTCATTTGTTCAGAAGGGCGTCTGCCCGCTGTGACTCTCCTCTTGTTTGGTGGTGCTCCAGGAGAACGGCAGAGAAGAAACCAGCCTTCTCTCCTGTCCTCACTGTACTGACTGAAACCTCCCATTCCTCCCCGGGGTGGGGGGTGGGTGGGTGTCTCCTGTCCTCAGTGTACTGAAGCCTCCCATTCCTCCTGGGGGGGGGGGTCTCTCCTGTCCTAAGTGTACTGAAGCCTCCCATTCCTCCTGGGGGGGTCCTCTCCTGTCCTCAGTGTACTGAAGCCTCCCATTCC
>NW_004443981.1:10172643-10176537 GCF_000243295.1 Trichechus manatus latirostris
GGGTCCTCTCCTGTCCTCAGTGTACTGAAGCCTCCCATTCCTCCTGAGGGGGGGTCCTCTCCTGTCCTCAGTGTACTGAAGCCTCCCATTCCTCCCGGGGTGGGGGGGTCTCACCTGTCCTCCGTGTACTGAAGCCTCCCATTCCTCCCGGCGTGGGGGGGTCTCACCTGTCCTCAGTATACTGAAGCCTCCCATTCCTCCCGGGGGCGGGGGGGCTCCTGTCCTCAGTGTACTGAAACCTCCCATTCCTCCCCGGTTCTCTGGCAACAAGAAAGGGCTGCCGGCTGAACTAATTCAGATAGAACTTTAGTAATGTAGGAGCCCTGGTGGTGCAGTGGTTAAGAGCTCGGCTGCTAACTAAAAGGCTGGCAGTTCAAATCCACCAGCCACTCCTTAGAAGCCCTATGGGGCACTTCTACTCTGCCCCATAGGGTCGTTATGAGTTGGAATCAACTCGATGGCAATGGGTTTGGTTTTTTGTTTTTAAGTGACGTTAAGACTGGCTAGCGGCTCCTACATGGACACTTTCGTTTGAAGCAGGTTTTGATACAGACAACCTGTAGCTCAAAATCTATGTTCCCTTTTCTAATTCCAATTATGATATTTTTACAATAATAAAATTTTTAAAATTCCAGTTCTGTTGTTTAGTCAGCTTTGTTATGCACATTCGCCACATTTACATCCTCCTTCTGGAAGGAAAAGATCTGTGAGTTCCAGGGTCAAATTTGGGGTAGAAGTTTGCTTAGGATGAAGCCAGTGAACCCCATAGCCAAGTGGCCCATAAACCTGAGCCACTCTTATCCTAAACACTGGGATCCTCCTATTCTGTCCCCCCACCTCAGATTCTTTAGTCTGCCTTTATTCGCATATAAAGAAAGGGGTGATAGTCACTTCCCTCCCAACTTCCCACCACATCGTTCCTTTCTCGGGAGATCATAGCGTGGTCCTTTGTAATTTCATAAGGCAGATGTTTTCATTTCCAGGTGATTTTCTCAAAAACCAATGGATAAAGCCAAGTTCATTCACCTTTTCCGGCCATGAGAACTGGCAGCCTCTAACAGAGAGGGGGCGGGGCGGGGCGGGGTGGAGATGAGATAAAGGCCAGGGCAGACTGGTTTCCTCAGAAAAGCTCTTCGGTTCAGGTGAGGGAATGTTTCAATGAAGGAAGTCAGTTGGGGAAACAAACTCATTTCTAGAGTAAAACCAAAAACGCCCAAACGCGTTGCCGTCATGTCAATTCTGACTCATAGCAAACCTACAGGACAAAGCAGAACTGCCCCATAAGGTTTCCAAGAAGCAGCAGGTAGATTCAAACTGCCGACCTCTTGGTTAGCAGTCGAGCTCTCAACCACTGCGCCACCAGGGCTCCATTTCTAGACTAGACTCCACCATAAGAAAAACATGGTGAAATCGTGAAATTATTCTATGGCTCAGGCTCCTCTAGCGATAAAATTTCATGTGGAGACAGACACATGAATCCCCCTTCTGGAACGAGGTATTACATAAGAGAAATTCAATAGATGCTAGCTGAATTGAAAGGCTTGGTGTTTTTATTGGGAAAGATTAAGGGAAGTCAAACACACACCTAGGAATAAAGATATAAATCCAAAACAGCACCATCTGTTGACAGAGGCCAGATGCCCTGCTTGGGAATCTAGAATTAGAACACCTTGCGGGGAACAATGTTAGCCACTCACCAGCAGTCCACTTAAACAAAACCACGCTCCTCACCCTGGGTGGAGTCCCTGTCATCTCATCTTCCTCGTGGGCTAGCATTTTTGGTGAGATCATGAACACTGGGTTACTGCACCCGGTGGCCGGTAGCTCCAGCAACAAAGTAGCCAATTTATCTAAGGGCAAGGGCAGGTCCACTTCAGGAAAAGAGACAGCTTTTATGATGTTTGACAAATAAGAGATGCCAAAGGAAAATTCTGGCACTTTCAGTAAGTCTACCAGCAGAAGAAACAGTGCAGAGGTGTGAGGAGGGCAGAGATGGACAATCACATGTGGGGACGTGTCCCTGACTGGTAAGGTCCCCCTAAGACAGCACCTAAGGGCCCAGGCTTCGGAGCCGCTACTCAGAGAGGCCTGCAGGTTTCTCTCCCTGGACCTCCGAAAGTGGGCAGCACAACCCGACCCTTGAGGGCCAGCTTGGCAGGCACGGGACACCTGTCCACCCACATGGCACACTGGACCCCATCCTCACCGCCTTCCATACCACAATGCCTCACTTTTAAAGGCAAACAGGTAAAAACCAACCAACCAACCACCCCGACACATACATACACAGTAATATATGCACACAGAACACTCTTACTTTTTCTTCTGTTTTATGTTCTCTACTCCCTTTTTCTGCTTCTCAAATTGCTGTGACTGCTTCTTCCTGGACCGGAGCTCCCTGATGACGAATCCCTCCACAGCTGAGGTCCAGCCCAGAGCAGGCAGAGGGAGAGTCAATGAAGGAAGCAATCCAATCTACCTCCAGAGCCCCCGAGCAGGAGGACCAGGGCCATGGAGCCCGACACCAGGCACCATGTGCATGTGTGTGTACGTGTGTGTGTACACCCTCCAGGTGCCTGAACTGCTCTAGTATCACTCCCCATCTCCACCTAAACCCCGCTCAACCATGTGCCTCCCCACGTTAGAGGCTCCGCCCCTCTGATATCAATATTGACTTGTTAGTATCAATATTGGCCTGTCAGGATCCAGTCTCCTCTCACCGGGCCATCAAGTAATCATTGCTGAGATGTCAGTAATACGAAAGATATTAGCCAATAAAGATTAATAACAGCTCTTCCTGCCTCAGGGCGCCTCTCAGGCCCAGCGGAGCTCAAGTGGTGGAGAATGCATCCACCCCCCTGGGAACTTGGAGAGGTGTTCCTTGGGGACTTCCTGTCGCTGACACTGAACTCGGCTTCATCATGGCACGCCCGGGTGCCTTTTGGAGAGGGTCATGGAGGTAGGAAGGGGGCACAGCATCCTCCACCTCAGCCTCCCCCAGGCCCCCATGAGTCAACCCCAGCCCTCAGCACAGTGCCCAGCGTCAGGCAGGCGCCCGATGAACGTCACGTACCGGTGGATGCTAAGAACAAAACTGCAGCGCTCGTGAGTAACGACGTCCAGGCCGGCGCTGTGTGAAACCCAGCTCCCCTGAAAGAAGCTGGACGGGACTGCAGAGGAGACCCCCCCCCCGGGACCCTCGGCCGGGAAGCAGGTACCACCACGGGGCGGCACACCTGGTGTTGTGGGGCCAGAACAACTTCCAAAGCATAAACTAAGTGGAGAACAAGTACATTTCTTAAGTCTGTTATTTTGCTGTCTCAATACATATATTATAAAGAGAAAAATTTTAACTAAGACTTAAAATTTTAACTAAGCTGCAATATGATACGCTGAAAAACTTTAAGGGTGCTCCCATAAAAAGATGGAGGAACCTCGATCATGCCCTGTGTGAGGCTGCCGCAGGCCTGTGTACATGCTGCCAGGTGACGGACCCTCGATCACGCCCTGCGTGAGGCTGCTGCAGGCCTGTGTACATGCTGCCAGGTGACGGAACCTCGATCACGCCCTGAGTGAGGCTGCCGCAGGCCTGTGTACATGCTGCCAGGTGACGGACCCTCGATCACGCCCTGTGTGAGGCTGCCGCAGGCCTGTGTACATGCTGCCAGATGACGGAACCTCGATCATGCCCTGCGTGAGGATGCCGCAGGCCTGTGTACATGCTGCCAGGTGACGGACCCTCGATCACGCCCTGTGTGAGGCTGCCGCAGGCCTGTGTACATGCTGCCAGGTGACGGAACCTCGATCATACCCTGCGTGAGGCTGCCGCAGGCCTGCGTATGTGGTGCCAGGTGACGGACCCTCGATCATACCCTGCGTGAGGCTGCCGCAGGC
>NW_004443981.1:10176637-10191589 GCF_000243295.1 Trichechus manatus latirostris
GTGAGGCTGCCGCAGGCCTGCGTATGTGGTGCCAGGTGACGGACCCTCGATCATGCCCTGTGTGCGGCTGCTGCAGGCCTGTGTACATGCTGCCAGGTGACGGACCCTCGATTGCTGCCTTGTGTAAGGCTGCTGCAGGCCCATGTATGCGGTGCCAGGTGAGACTGGGAGACACAGCACTGTTCTCAAGGGCACTGCAGCTCAGCGGGGGAAGGGCTGGACTCAGGTACGTGAAATGGGGTAATCTCAGGAAAAGAAACAATCAGGGCGGACTGCAGGGCCACGCTCTCGCTCCCACACCCTGCGCTCCCAACGATGTGGGCCCTTTATGACAAGGTGGCCCAGCAACTACACTGTCACACACTGTTCCTCTAGACATCATGCCCCCGCACCCATCACAGGTCACGGCTCCAAGACAGCACAGCCGGTGGGTCCCTGACAGGAGCACACACAGGCAGGGGCCACAGCCAGGCTCCTGGCTTACCTTACGTGTTTCAGAGACCCTCCAGGGGCGGCAGCTCATCAACTGCGCAAAGGCAAACCATTAAGCAAAGCAACCGACCCAGAGGCATGGGCATCCTGGCCTTCTCTTCTCTGTAACGGCGGGACCAGTGAGACGGGTGTGTGCTGAGGATGCTGGTCTGGACTTTGTGCACCATTTGTGCTTCAGAAGAGGGGTGGTTACACCAGGCTTCCTTACCCACACACTCAGAGATTATTCACTGGGCTGAGCAGAAGCCTCACGCTTCCTCGGAGGAAACTGCAGCCGAATATTTGATATTTTTATTATTAGTTAAAACAAGGTACATTCTAGTGGTTATGTGTGTGCTGAAAGACATTTAGCCGACCCTTTTCTACATATCTGAACCCACGTGCACAGGAAATCGACATCCCGCTCACAACTGCACATGCGTACACTTTCGTTTAGCTCCATTTTCTCGACGTCGCGGGGCTAGGCAAGGGGGAAACCTGCCGGTGTGACCAGGCTTCCCTGGGTGACGGAGCTGTTCCGAGAGGCAGCCATACCTGCAGGTGCAGGAGGTCCTGAGCAGGACCCCAGAGCTGGAAAGCTGTGACCTGAGCCAGGCGTCCCTGAGGAGGGTGTGGCGTCCAAGTGAGTGCTGCTTCCTGCGGGCTGCGCAGGCACATCTCTCGCTCCGGCGACACCAGCCTCCTCGTCCACCCACCTCGGGAGCCCTGCGCCCAACCTGGCTCTCCTGTCCAGTTGGCCTCAAGGGCCCCCTTGGCAGCACGTCCCTCCTGGGCCTCCCAGGAGCCTCGGACAGCCCTTTTGCTTGACTCTCTACCGCTCTCTATGCTTGAAGGATTTGATTACTAAAATAACGCCACTCTAACTGTGGGCAGTACCTTCCTCTCTCTCCCACCTCCTCGAGCAGGCTCAGGATCAACTACTCACAGGGAGCCTGGTCTCCAAGGGCCCGAGCCGGGGGTCTGGCCTGGACACCAAGCCCCCATGGTGACTGGAGCACCACTCACTGGCTGTTCAACAAGCCGGCCCCCACCTTCTCCGATCTTGAGCTCTTCAAAGCCACCTCAGTGGGGATTTGGTGGTCTGAGGTGGTGGCATTTGGGAAAACCTCCATATCTACTCCACTAAATTCTACTTTTCTCTACCAAGCATTTCCTAAGACTTGTTCTTTATAGCCCAAGTTTTATCCCCAGTCTTTTTTTTTTAAATTGTGGTTTAGGCGAAAGTTTACAGGGCAAATTAGTTTCTCATTCAAAAATTCACATACAGATTGACTGCAATCCCCGCAACGTGTCAGCACTCTCCCCGTTTCCATCCTGGGCTCCCCGTGTCCATCAGTCCAGTTTTCCTTCCTGCCTTCTTGTCTTTGCTTTCGGGCAGGTGTGGCCCATTTCGTCTCAGATACTTGAATGAACTAAGAAGAACGTTCCTCACAGGTGTTATTTTTTGTTTTACAGGCTTGTCTCATCTTTGGCTGAAAGGTGGACTTCGGGAGTGGCTTCAGCTTTGAGTTAGCTGGGTGCCCAGGGGCCACAGTCTCGGGGGTTTCTCCAGTCTCTGTTAGACCAATAAATCTGGTCTTTTTTTTTTTGTGAATTTGAATTTTGTTCTACATTTTTCTCCCTGTCTGTCTGGAACCCTCTACTGTGATCCCTGTCAGAGCAGTCAGTGGTGGCAGCCAGGTACCATCCAGTTCTTCTGGGCTCAGAATGGCGAAGGCTGTGGTTCATACGGTCCATTAATCCTAATATTATCCTTTTGTCTTTGGTTTTCTTCACTCTCCTTTACTCCTGTCAGGATGGGACCAATAGATGTGTCTTAGATGGTCGTACCCTCAGGCTTTTATACTTCAGTCATGCTCACAGCACTCTGAGGTCATTCTTTACCTAGCCAATATTTATCAAGCCCCTAATATCCAAGGCAGTAGGGCACAAGGGCTAAGAACCTGGGTGGGATGCTGGAATATCTCTCACTACCTTAGTGACCTTGGGAAAAATACTTTCATCTCTTTGGACCTCAGTTTCCTCAACCAGAAAATAGGGTTCATTGTACCTAGTAAGGTTGTTGTGAATGAACAGCTGTAATATGCTCAGAGTAATGCCTGAAATATAGTGTGTCCTCAATAAAAGTTAGCTGGTTTTTCTTAATCATATGGTTATGTCACTCAACCTTGTTTATGTTCCTACCTTTCAGAACTGTCCGGAATGGAAGCAACATTTTTCATGCTCTCCAGGCATTTCCGGACAGGCCACTAATGCACTGCACTCAGCAACTACATCTGTGCTAACAAGAAGTGGAATCACAATCTGACAGCGTCTGGTCCTGCATAACACAATTATTTGTACATCCTGGCAAACAGACCACAGTAACAGTGCTCTGCTCTTCTAGGGCTTAGAACAGGGCAATGCAATAGTGGGTCCTTAAGTTCGGGCTGAAAGAGGCTGAATGAACCCCAAATCCAATTATTCCAGATGTGCCTACTAGGTCATGTAGGAGCCAATCTCTTGGATGAGTTCATGAACGTTTTAGTATTATCAATTTGTGGCCTAACTAGATTTGGATGAAAAAAAAAAATCCTTAAAATTGGATAGGTTTATAAAGGATTACGGTGGAACTGTTTTTGGGGGGAGGGTGCTGGAAGCTCAAATGGGTAAGAAGATAAATAAAAATTGGAAAGTAGCAAGCAGATGAGGGCGGGAAGGGATACCGCTATTCATTAACCACTGTGACCAGCTGCTCAACCTTCCTGGGCCTCGAGTTTCCACATATGAAAAATACAGTTCTTTCTGGCACTAAGAGACAAGGAGAGAACTTACCAGCAGGGATGAGAGCACTAGCAGTGAATCCCAGAAAGGGGGAAGGATGAACACCCAGCAGGGTCTTTAAACACAAAGAGGGTAAAGAACAGTACGTGCTGGATTTTTTTAAATCCAGGAGAATAACTTACAAAGTGGGTCATATAGGGAGGAACATACAAAAACCTAAAGGTTTGAACCCATAAATGAAATCTTCCTCTGTGTATTACAGGCAGTCCCCGGCTTACAAACATCCAACTTATGTACAACCTGAAGTCATGAACCAATCCCAGAAAGCCTGTTACATTAAAAATTCAAGGTACATACAATGGTTCGTAATAACAAACGGGCACTACTTTGCAATGTGCATCAAAACATTATTATTATTATTACTGTATTAGGTATCTGGAAGTGTGTCTTGAATGTTTTTAGGCATAGAAAGATATACTATGTACTAAGACAAACATTTAACTAACTGACATTAGATGTGAACCGTATCTAACCGTTCTGACTTATGTATGAATTCGACCTAGAGTCAGATTTAGTAACAGAACTCGTTTGTAATCGGGGGACTGCCTGCACTAGTCACTGGTCTTTAAATGAACCTAGAACTTCATAGTCACTTGCTAACATATGACGTACAAACATGTCGTAGATACTGTTGAAAAATTTTTGTTTTTAGAAGAATGATGCATGCTCATTGTAAAATGAAAATAACTCAAGCAGCGTTAGAAAGAAGAGCCCCCCTGGGGAGCCCCACGTACAGACGTGTGCACACAACGGAGAATCGTGCTGGACACGCTCTCCGGCTCTTCACCTCCCTCAGCTCTACGCTAAGGACGTCTTTACAGACCAGTAAAGTGTTAAAAAGCAAAGATGTCACTTTGAGGACTAAGGTGCACCTGACCCAAGCCGTGGTATTTTCAATCGCCTAATACGCATGCGAAAGCTGGACAATGAATAAGGAAGACAAAGGAAGAATGGTGCATTTGAATTATGTTGGTGAAAAATATTGAATATCCCATGGACGGCCAGAAGAATGAACAAATATCTCTTGGAAGAAGTACAGCCAGAATGCTCCTTAGAAGCGAGGATGGCGAGACTCCGTGTACTTTGGACATGTTATCAGGAGGGATCAGTCCCTGGAGAAGGACACCATGCTTGTAAAGCAGAGGTCAGCGAAAAAGAGGAAGACTCTCAATGAGATGGACTGACACAGTGGCTGCAACGATGGGCTCAAATACAGCAATGATTGTGAGGATGGTGCAGGACTGGGCAACGTTTCATTCTGTTGTACACTGGGTCACTATGAGTTGGAACTGACTGTCTGTTGTACATGGGGTTGCTATGAGTTGGAACTGACTCATGGCACCTAACAACAACAAAGGATAGGCAGAGAAATTACATGTTAAAATGAGGCAAAAATGGCCAAGACAAGCAGCAGCTTGGAGGCTGAGTAAGAGAACAGGCCACAGCAGGGAACGGAAGTGAACACGGCAGGAGTCAGCTGCACCACGCAGGGCTTTGAGCCAAGTCCTCAGCTCTAAGGTGGGGCTCCGCGTGGCTCCTGCTGGGGCACTCTCTTTACTGTTCCTTAAATAAAGTCCCTGCATATGAGTGAGCCTGCTACTCTGCAAAGAAATGGAACAGACTGGAATGGCACTTCAGAGGAGTCTTCCAGAACCAACTCAGACGAAAACCTTCCCAGGGTTTCCCAAGCTGCAGTCATTGGTGAACACCTTCAAGACATGTCACATGTGCGCACTGCCGGTGCTATGATTTGCTGGGTGTCTTTCTTTAAATCGACCCACTCTTTACTAAGCCCTGTCCCAAGCAATAATAACCTGGGAAAAATCTTAGGTCTGATGTGCTAATTATACAGTTTATGTTTATCAATATGTAATTATTAAAATAAAATAGTATCCAACCCTGAATCATTTAAAATCATCTCTTGTGCCACCAGCAGTGTGCTCACCACACCTGGAGATCCGAGGCTGTCCCGCAGTCACAGAGAAAAGAGCTCAGAAAGGAACCTTCTGTTTTGTCTCATTTATAGGTCTCTTCGCTGATTATCACTATTCAACCAAGCACAGGACTTGGGGTCTCCGTATACTATTCTGAGTGAGGAGTAAGAAAATCATTTTACTTCTACTGTTATGTTGTGTTTCTTCTCGCTGAGAAGACAGACAGACATTTATTTCGCTCAGCCTTTGCTGATCCTCTGCTAGTCTTTGGTTTTACGATTGAAACGCTACTTAGGAGCCCCGTGTTAGGCTCTCTCCCAGGATCCCAGGCTATCCATTGGTTCTGTTCAAATTTGCCTTCAGACCCACATCATAATCTTGCTGCTAAAATAAGAATGTCTTTGGACACAGTGAACTCAGTTTTAACCAGTGTTAAGCAGCAGACTTATTTAAGGAATGTGTTACAATAAGGTGGCATGGCCCATCTTACGAGTCAAGCAGGAAGATAAGCATTTTTCTTTCTGCACCTGCAATGGTTTTAGCATTGCAAATCAGAAGCTTCAAAAGGTGCTATGCCCACTGGCCCACGAGTAACATCAAAACATTTATGAAGCTGTGTTGAATAACCCAATTCAAAAGTTGAATTAGTTCTCCAAAGTAGCTGCTAGGAATTTTTCTTCCTTTAATATACTGCTGCATATGTTCTAATACTTTAAGCCATATCAAGTTATTTTTTGGAAGTAGCCAAAACATAAAGAATATAATGTTCTATATACATGTAAGCAAGTTTTATATATTAAGACATCATAGATACCAACGTATCAAGAAGGATATTTCATTTGTGGTAAAAACAAGCAAGCAAAAACAAAACAAAGCCAATCCACCTCCCTCCCCGATCTCTTCTCCTGCCCAGGCTGAGCGAGCTTTGTCCTCGTGTCCTCTGGGCCCTGTTCGTACCCCTCTATTTCTGCAGGGACCTCACCGCACTGCTGCTGTTAGCACGGGGATCGTGCTATGTACTTGTGCCCAGCATATCACAGGCATCTGACAAACGAGTGCTCAGAAACGTCTGCATTTACAAGAAGGCTGCAACGTCCAACTGTCCCCCACATTACTGGTCTCCCCTGCCATCCCTTCATTGCCCACCGGGTTTTCTCTGCCAGGTCCCCTGCCCTCTCCCCCAGCCCATTCCTAACTGTGGAAAGCCTAGCTGCCTTGCAGAGTGAGGGTCTGATGTCACCTGGTAGTAACACTTCTCAAAGCAACCTCTTCATCTGCTTACACCGCAGAGCACGTGCCTCCAGGGACACTTTGTTTTACTTTGTATTAGAGTGATTTCTGTTCTCGTCTCAAGATTCTTAGACTCAAAACTCCCTGAGGGCAGGCTGTCTTGCTCATCTTTTATTCCTTGCTTTACTGAATTTTCCATTTACACCTTTAAGCACAAGTGTCTTATATGAGTGCTACAATCTGACCCAACTGAACAGAAACCATGAGTTCCTTTTAATAAGACAACATGTTTGTATTGAGTTTTAACTAAGTGCCAGTGCCAGGAGTGACAACTTCTGGGATGTGTGTGTGGAGCAGTGGTCACGGCAGGCGCAGACTGAGCCACAAGGCCGGCCCTGCCCGCAGCCCGGGCATCTCAGCTGCCCCACCTGGGGGTGATGTCTCTGCTGCCTGGATTCACAGTGGTGTGGGCCAACCCTCGCTGCTGTCAGCCTCAAAGCAGGACTGAATCAGGTGAGAACTCTCAGGACCACCACTCACAATCTGTTTCCAGTTCTCAGCTAGAGCCTCCTGTGTGGGTTTAAGTGAAACTCTGTGTCTTGTTTGGAGACAGCAGTGTGGCTCGTTCATAAATCCCATGAAATTCTATCGTGATAACTGAAGAGTTCATTGAAATAAAACTTTATAGGGGTGTAACAAATGAGTTGATAACAGAAACCTGAATTCATGCATTTGGAAATTCTCTCTCTCCAGTGGGCTACAGCATATTGAGTCTTGAAGAGTGAGAAGAATCCTGCGTTTTTAGAAATTATATTCCAGCTTTCCTTTGAGTCATAAAGCTATCTAAGACAGACCTTCTTCCTTAACTGCAATGTGATTGTTGTGTGCCGCTGAGTTGATTCCGACTCATAGAGACCCTGTAGGACAGGGTAGACCTGCCCCATCGGTTTCCCAGGCTGTAATCTTTACGGGAGCACATCGCCAGGTCCTTTCTCCCGCAGAGCGGCTGGTGGCTTCAAACTGCTGACCTCTTCACTTAGCAGCACAGTGTTTTAACCCCTACAACACTAAGGCTCCTTGTCTTCACTACAGGCCTGAATAAACCAAATGTTTTCTTTATAAAACCAGAACTTCACAGAGTCTGAGGTTCAGACAGTACCACTCACGTCCCAATTTCTTTTCTAGCCCTCACTAGGCAAAGACGCCAAGCGTTCAGCTTTGGTAAGAGAAGACTAAGTAGAAACAGCTCCTGAAAACACTGCCCTTTTTTTCCACTGTGGACGCTCAAAGCAGTGCTTAGCTTTGAGGTGTGACGTTTTCAAAACTGGAAAAAAAAAAAAAACAAAAATACCCCCCAAAAGATCCAGTAACAGAAAACACACCCAAAGTGGGAGCATGCTGCTCACTTGTGAAGAAAACACAACACGAAGGCGCCACTGAATGGTGGCCAGGGAGCACAAAATGGCCCCATGCTGGGCTGTGTGTCTGCACTCCTCCTCCTGTGGGATCAGGGTGCTTAAGGCCAGCTGCTCCCTCTGTGACCAGGATCAACGCATAGAAAAATACTTAAATTTTATAAAACATAACACATTTACAAACATACTGTCAAAGTTCAATGAAAAAAATCTTAGAAGATCCAATCTCATGGAATATTACAAGGTATTCTAATGTTCTGTTGAAAGTAAAGCCCAATCACAATTTAACAACGGAAAGATAAACAACCCAATCAAAACTGGGTGAAAGACTTCAACAGGTATTTCACCGGAAAGGATACGCAGATGGCCAACAAGCACGTGAAAAGACGCTCATCATCATTCCCCACTGTTGCTGTTGGGTGCCACAGACTCGATTTTTAACTATTAGCCACTTGGGAGATGCAAATAAAAACCACAATGGCCACCTCATCCCCTATGGTTAACAATAAATAAATAACAGATGCTGGCGAGGATATGGAGAAACTGGAACCCTCATCTGTTGCTGGTGAAAACGCAAAACAGTGCAGCCACTGTGGAAAACAGTTGAGTGGTTTCTCAAAAAGTTGAACATAGAACCACCATATGACCCAGCAATCCCAATCCTAGGTATATACCCAAAATAAAGAAAGCAGGAATGAGAACAGAAACCTGTACACCCATGTTCATTGCAGCACTTCTCCCAATAGCCAAAAGGTAGAAACAAGCCTAAATATCCCTCAACAGATGAATGGATAAACACAATGTGATATATACATACAATGGAATATTACTGAACCACAAAGAGAAATGAAGTTCTAATACACGCTGTAACACAGATGAACCTTGGTAATATTACACTGAGTGAAATCAGTCAGTCACGAAAGGACAAATACTGTATGATCTCACTCATATGAAATAGGCAAATATACAGAAACCAAAGCTTATTTAATGGTTACCAGGGGTAGGAGGGAAGGGAAAAGGGAGAATTATTGCTTAGGGAGCCTAAAGTTTCTGTTAATAGTGGTGGAATAATTCAGAAAAGGAGAGTGATAATGGTTGCACAACATGAATAATGTAATCAATGTCACTGAATTATACATGCAGACATTGTTGAATTGGCTAATGTTTTGTTATGTATATATTTACCAAAGTTAAAAAAGCAAAGCATAATCAGCATCTTCACTTGAGTTAACAGCAACAAGCTCAGTTACCCCAGGAAACTAAGAAACCCAAAAGGTAGTGAATGTCTGGGATTGTCTCAGAACTCTATCTAAGTCCAGGTGGAGATCTTAACCTAGCATTTCTCTGATGTGGGTTTCATTCTGCAGGTTGGGAGGGTGGAGAAGGTTGCAGGAGTGACAGAAAGTGTAAAAATGATGCTCTACTTGGGACTC
Source organism: Trichechus manatus latirostris (assembly GCF_000243295.1). NCBI lineage: Eukaryota > Metazoa > Chordata > Mammalia > Sirenia > Trichechidae > Trichechus > Trichechus manatus. Next base: position 10,185,965 of record NW_004443981.1, read on the forward strand.
ATAATCAGCATTCTTCCTCACTGAAAAATTACATGGGTGATGGAAAAATCTGGGAACAGATAAGGGTGATGGTTGCACACATAGTGAACACAGGTTAATGTCACTTCACTGTACACGTAAAGGATGCTGAAATGGCACGTTTTGTTACATATACATTTACCACAACTAAAAAATAATAATATGGGATTTTTTCTTTTTTTAGGGGGAGTGACTGGGGGAGTTAGGCAAATCCCTTGCTTCCATTTCGAGGTTTACAGGCTAGGACTAAGGTGGACAGCCTTCAGTATCTGATAGCCAGCGTTCCGCTAAACACCCAGGACAGATCAAGTAGACTAAGCAATAGGAGAAATTTTATACAAATTTCTTGTGATTTCAAAACTTCAACTTTCCAGTGTGAAAGGTTATAAAAAGTTGGGAAATGTACATTGTTTCTTAAGTGAGAATAAAGTATATTTCTGAGTCTCAACGGAGTGCTAAAACAAACTTTTCTGTTGTCCCAAAGCAGAAAGTTTATCTAGTCAGCTGCTAATCGTTATACTTAGAGATACAAATTAGTAATATATATGTATGTGCGTATGTATGTTATATGTATGTGTGTGTTTGTGTGTCTGTAGGGGTCACCTGAATTTACACCACCTGAATAAAATACCCCTCTCCCAAAATTCTGGCCTTCTTATCTGTAATTCCACCACTGAATGAACTAGGCTTTTAAGCTGGGTAAATCATCAGAAATATTACGTGGTAACTCCAGGTGTAAACTAGGTCAAACTCTGGGACTTGTGATCTAAGATGATGTTATGGAGTTAGGATCTCAGACCAGTCACATTTCACAAAGAATCTTGAGGACCAACCCTAAATGACCAATAAGAAAATTTTAAAAATCATAAGAGTAAAGACATTTTAATACTCAAAAGGACAATCTCAGAATAAAGAGTAGTTCTGTAAATTGAGTAAATTTAATTTTATGAAGAATCCACACTACACTACCTTATTTTTGCCTTGGACAGGTAAGACCTTGTCACCGAACAGCACAGGTGCTTGGCAATGAGTGATGACCCCCGCCTTTAGTGTACCTGTAACTTGGAATGTTTGCTCACGGGCCAAGAATTTGAGTTAGCTTTCCTTTTCCAAAAAAGATAACTTAAGAGAATGAAATGGATTTCATTCTGTAAGAAGAGTTAAACCTTTTTGATGACCAAGATGGACAAGATCCAAACCTATCCCAAGAAACAACAAAGAAAGGCGGCAGATTTGCCATAAACATTAACATACGGTACATCGGGTAATACCACTTCCCTCCACACGGGCTTGACAACAGACGCCAATGCAAATCCCCCTTTGCTCTGGCTGGCCCTTGGTTTAGAGATCTTTAAAGTGGGTGTTTGAAGAAACAGCAATTAGAAAGTAAACACTCTTAACAGGCAGGTCTCTCCCCGACTGGGACTTCTACCCAGGGGCATGTGTTCTGGGTGTATACAACCACAGGGTAGATGTGACACTGCTTCTGGAAATAGCAGTTTAAAAAAAAATTTTTTTTTAATTGTACTTTAGGTGAAGGTTTACAGAACAGATATTTTCTCATTGAACAGTCAGTACACATGTTGTTTTATGACATTGGTTAACAACCCCCAAAATATGGAATGCTTCATGAATTTGCGTGTCATTCTTGCACAGGGGCCATGCTAACCTTCTCTGTATTGCTCCAACTTTAGTATATGTGCTGCCGAAGTGAGCACTGGCAATATCGGTTTTATACGCAGTTAAATAGTGTTAGATATTTTCACGTTAAACTATAAAATTATGGAACAGAAGACAAAATTCAAGTAGCCTTTTTACGGTAAAACATAAGACTTCAGAAACTTAAGACATCTGAGGGGTTTTAGTGGCCCACTGCAGGCTAAGTCTCCAGCTTCTCTAAGGAGCAGGTTCTCCTGTCAGAGCTGGAGAAGCTCCCTTGGAAAGCCTGGGCAGCACGGTACTAATCGAACTGATTTTAGGTCAGGAAGGGTATAGAACTGGGAGAAAGAGGCAAGGAGCGCTGGTTGACAACAAGCTTATCCTAAAATTCACATGGAAATACAAGGGACCCAGAAAAACCGAAACAATTTTGAAAAAGGAGAATAAGGTTGGAGGACTCATACTTCCTGATTTTAAAATCTACTACAAAGCTAAGTAATCAGTATATTGAGGCAGAGGGACAAGACAGACATAGAAGTCAATGGAAGAGAATTGCGAGTCCTGAACTACCTCTGCCATTCACAGTTGGCTGACTTCTGACAAGGGGGCCGACACACTCAAGGGAGGAAAGAACAGTCTTCCCAACACATGGTGCTGGGGCAACTGGACAGCCACAAGCCAAAGAAAGAAGTTGGTTTCCCTCCTTATACCGCACACAAAAATTAACTCAAATGGGTCAGAGATCTAAATAGGAGAGCTAAAACAAACAAAAAAAACCTCTTAGAAGAAAAATTTAGAAGTAAATCCTTGTGACCTTGGATTAGGCAATGGTTTCTTCCACATGACACCAAAAGCACAAGCAAGAAAAGAAAAAAATAAACATCCAATTAAAAACTTTTGTGCTGCAAATGATACCATCGAGAAAGTGAAAGACAACACATAGAATGGTAGAGAAGATTCGCAAAGCATCTATCTGACGAGGGACCCGACCAGCGTCTAGATTATACAAAGACTGCTGTGACAAAGTCATGACTGCCCCCTTAGACTATACCCTTCAAGCCACTCAAAACTTGTACCAATCTTTGGTCAGTTCCCTGTTCCATTCTTCCCCCTTCCAATCTTACTGCTTCCCCCTTCTACTGTTTCTTCCTCTGCAGAGACCTCCCCCCTTAAGGCACTACCTTCCTCAATGTCCTCCTTAAATTTCCCCTTCCGCCCTAGAAGTTTCTGATAGCGCTCTCTACTGAAGTCAGACCCAACGTTCTGGTTTTTGGCAGACCTGGTTTTGACTAGTCTTATCTTCACACAGGAAATGAGCAGTAATCACACAGTGATAATGTCTGAAACACAGCAAAACTGATTCAACTAAATCATACACAAAAAAGGAAGATCAGTTAGAGCAGAAAGACCCGAGTGCAGCCGGGTTCAGAGTGGGGCGCCGATTGGCCTGCCCTGTCCACTCTCTGCGTTCTTTGCTCCGCTGGCCCACGAAGAGGCATGCACGCTCCAAACAGCGGGATAAAGCTGGGAGTGCGCATTGTATGGAAGGATAGTGGAGTGAATTTCTGCCAACAGTCAAGTCCAAATCTGTGATCCTTGCCTCTTAAATACTGTGGAGCCAGTTAGCTAGCTGAAGTACAGCATTAACTTTAGAGACACAGAAACAGAGATGCCCTCACGCCAATGATGAAGCTCAATCCTCAGTATATGTCCCAACTCAGCTTTTAATAGCATACCACCTTCTCACTCTTTGAATAGGTAATACATTCACATGGTTCCACCATACACACACACGGACACGCATGCACACACGCACACTGTGAAGACTTTCCTATCCCCCCACCAAAGGTATCACGTCCAGTGATTTCTGTGTAATGAGGAGGGGCAGCTACGCCCACCACTCTGCACTGGCCTTTGCGCTGGGCCATGTCTGATGCTCTTCCTTTACCAGTACACAGAGATGTTACGTATTTGATATGAACACCTTCCCAGAGTTTCTCTCACCACACTGCCACTCCCCCAACATCCCCCCACCCCATTCTGAGTGACCCCCAAGCCTCCCAACTGCATTTCAGGACCACCGATCGGCTTATGGAGCTTCAGCTCAAGTACTGCCCCTGCCCCAGGGGGCTGGCTCTCTCCTCCTCTCTGCCCTTCCGAAGCAGCACATACAGGCCCCCTGCAACATGATGGAGTCTTAACACAGGGCCAGCCCCAAAGCTGGTTTGTGGATCTCTGTCTAATGGATGGAACATAGTTTTAGGTGGCCATAAGTCAGAAAGTCAAAACCTCATTTTGCCCTCTGTTTTGTGTTAGGTATATTCCATAACGTTTTCCTTCCTTTTGACATGAACACGGTTAACTACAACTTTTTTGTTGTAATTTTAACTTCATTTGGCACAACAAAGGACACAGTACTGGTACTTAGATCAACAACTTAGATCACATACAGAGTGTGTAAAAGAAAAGAATGCGGAAGGAAACATTTGCAGAGCTTTATTAAAATCAGGAACATGAACTCAGAGTTTTTTTTTTTACTACAGTGTAAATATCACTGCAATTATATATATTATCAAAAACTTGTTCTGCTTCATTTCTGTGTCCCCTTGGACAAATACCTACACTAAAACAGAGGAATTTTCAGATAAAAAATGTCTCCCCAGCCCCACTCCCAAGAGAAAGAAAACCTCTAATTCTGTACTAGGACCACCAGTCATCAGTATAAGTTTGTTTAGCACAGTCTAGTCAGCTACGCTTAAAATGCAGCTTTAATATGAATCTCTCGGGATATGCCAGATTCCCTAGATCAGGTGGGAAACAGCTGACATAGTCCTCATTTCTTCAACAGTTTTCAGGCTATGCTAAGGCCAAGGGGACGCTGCTCATTGGCGAGACAATTTAAGGTTCAGCTGCGTTAGTTTCACCCATAACCACAAACCCCAGTGCAGCCTTACCTTCATGACCCAGAATCTGCATCTCTTGTTTTTCTAGATGACACCATAAGATCAACTAACCTGGTTTCAGCTGCACTGCCCTCAACACCACTGTAAAAAAAAACTCAGAGCAGAAAGTACTGTAGAGAGAGATCTCTGCGATAAAGGGACCTGCATGCGCAGCCCGGCTGTGCTCAGAGAGGCCAGCCCACGGCCGAGGCAGAGAGCCCCACTGCCCCTCAGTCTGTCACCCACTCCTCTGGGACCTCTCTGCTTCAGTTTCCACACTGTAAAATGGGGACTAATAATACCTGTTAGCAACCTCATGGGAGCGAGGAGGATTAGTTAACACTTGCAAAGAGCTTTGAAGACTAAAAAGGTTCCTGGGTGCTAATTAACACTCTATCCATACCCATCTTGGCACCTATCATGCTCTGGATGGACTACCAAACTGCTCCGAGTATACTGGTCTTTTAAAATGGTTTTTCTTCAGGCTACAGTTTTGAAAAACCCTGGATGAAATGTATAGCCAGGAACATGCTTGGTGTATCAGGTAACAGGCAAGAAATCAGCCCTGGTGGCCGCGGTTTTAATTGCATTAGATCTCGAGCTGCTTGCTCGCCAAGGTTCTACGGCGCTCCTAATTGGTATAAATATTTACACAGGCAGCATTTTTCAGTTACTATGGATGCCACAGTTAAGGCTATTAACTGGCTGATAAGTCCGTTTCCTGCCAAAGAACTCTTTACTGAACTTGCTTCTTACACTTCCCTTTATTTTCTTGAACATTTAAGTGTGACATGTAATGTTGAAAATTACTTTGGGTTCTCCAAGTTTAACTTACATTTCACTTAGAGGCTGTCCCCCTTTTTTAATAAAGAGAAAAAGGGCTCACCTAAGCAAATCTTTAAGCCCATACAGTATACAGTGTATTAAATAACAAGCCTGTAAGACTGGCCCAGTTTTTATAAGTCACACACACACACACACACACACACACACACACACACACACA
>NW_004443981.1:10191697-10197527 GCF_000243295.1 Trichechus manatus latirostris
ACACACACACACACACACACACACACACACACACACACACACTCTTTTCCAATCTATGTAGGCAAGACAATCTGTGTTCATTAATGACAATCTCAACTCAATGTAAAAATTAAATGCAAAAATTCAAGATAATATTTTGAAAGTTAATATTTAAATGATGCACAAAATCTAGAAGTAAAAAAAAATGCAAGATTTGTATCCATTGCTATTGCACATTTTCAATAAGAGAAGTCAACCTAAAGAAAGTTGGTGTGCCTTACAAAACATCAGTTTCAATGCCTGGCCATCTCATCTGGAAAATAAATGAGGTAAAATAACCAAGGAATTCTTAAAGAGGAGGAAGTAGGGAAGGCAGGAAGGTAGGTAAAACATTTCAGGACATCATAAATTTCACTTTGGCAAAAAGTATCAATTTAAGGTAAACCTTTGTTTAAGATGAGTAACAATACTTCAACATAATGTCATTTATGGCTATTATAAATAAAGTATCTGAGTTTATTAGATTCTCAAAAACATACCACTTGTTGGACACTCACTCAAATTTTACTGGTAGAGCACTTTTCTGTACTAGGGATAAAATACAAGGAGAAATGTGCTCATTCTAATTACGGGTTTTCTGTCCCCAGGGATATTAGATTGGAAAGAGAATCTAAGCTCCTTTCTTTCAATTCCCTTGAAAATAAGTAATTTAATCAAGTGTTCAGGGAGGTGTGGTGACTTCCTCACGGACCCCAGGAAATAACACAGCTGGTGCCAGGCTTAAACCTGGACCTGGTCACTCTCGGCCCTGGTGCAACTTGATGGACGTGTGGCAGGGCTGTTAAATTAACAAACCTCAATTTTAAATATCTAGAAGATATTCTAAAGAGCAGGCCCAGAAGGGTCAGCCGTTCTCACTAAAGCAAAACGCCTCCTCAGGACCAGGCTCAAGCGTTGAGAAGGCGAACGCCACGCTACCGGCATCTCGGTGGAGCAGAAACAGGGTCGTTTCCAAAGCCACACACAGCGAGGTTTCCTTCTGGCCTTGTCACTACTTGGTTAAGGTGAGTAGCCTCGCTGACCTTCAGCTCTGACACCTGTAAAATGAGCCCACAGCACCTTTATCATAAGCCTGTGACAGCCCCCGGGACAGTCCCTGGAATGTGGCAGACGCTTCCCCCTCCTTCCAGACACCTGCCTAGTCCGAAGGTTTAAAACACATTAACAGAACGAAACTGAAGACCTCACTAAGAGCTTATGCAACATGTGCATACATAGTACAATACAGGGTAACACGGTGCAACCACACTCATTAGCTCAGAGCATCACAAATTATTTTAAAGAGCCCTGTTGGCATAGTGGTTAGGAGCTACGGCTGCTAACTAAAAGCTTGGCAGTTTGAATCCACCAGCCACTCCTTGGAAACCCTACGGGGCAGTTCTACTCTCTCCTATAGGGTCACTACAAGTCGGAATCGACTGGATGGCAATGGGTTTTGGTTTTTAGCATCAAGATATTAAAAACTTGTAAGAGGTTTTGGTTTCTAAAATTGCTCTTATATTAAAAAATTTTTTTAAGAAAGGAGGAAATAATACTATGTACTTTTTGTGAATAGATATATATTTATATAAATATATACACACACACACACACAAGGAAAAGTGTCTGGAATGATGCATAGCCAACTCCAAGCAACAGTCACTTTGAGATATGAGGTAAGGTTGTTGTTGGGAGCTGCTGTTGTGTCTGCTGCCGAATTACGGTGACCCCAGGCACAATGAAACAAAATGTTGCCTGCTCCTGCGCCATCCCTATGATCAGTTATAAATTGGACCATTGTGATCCACAGGGTTCTCACTGGCTGGTTTTCAAAAGTAGATCACTAGGCCTTTCTTCCTAGTCTATCTTAGTCTGGAACAGGGCTTTGAACCGGTTCTTCCCGGTTCAATCATGGCCGAGGAAGCAACATAGGAACAGACTCGAATTTTTAAAATTTGGGTGAACCAGAACCATAACTGGAATGGGAAAAATTATGGATCAAATCCCTGCTAGAAACCTAATATCCCTCTTAGAAAACAAGGGCAGCATATGTGTTGCATAGCAACCAAATCTCTTGCTTGTGGGATTTTGCGCAGAATTGGAAACAGCGGCGCCCAGCTCAAACATGGCAGCTGACTGTGCCGCTCTGAACAACTCTCCCCTCAGTCCTGGCAATAATCCAATCTCACACATGTGGCTCCTGAAAGGGCTCACTATGCCTCTTCCAAATCTCCTGTTCCAGGGCTTAGACCTGTAATTTTTCCCATTCCAGTTAGAGGTCCAAATCACCCAAGTTTAAAAAATGTGGGTCTATTCTGGTTTCGATTTGTTAGCCAGGACTGAACTGGTTTGAACCAGTCGGAAGCCCTGGTCTGGAAGCACTGCTGAAACCTGTTCAGCATCACAGCAACATACAAGCCTCCACTAACAGATGGGTAGTGGCTGCGCATGAGGTGCACCGGCTGAGAACCGAACCTGGATCTCCCCCATGGAAGATGAGAATTCTAGGAGACTTGTTCTGGGGATAAGGTCAGGGAGAATTTTAGTCTTCTTTGTAATTCAAAAAAATTTTTTAAGGTGGTTGTAGTCACGCATTAAATAATTAATTGAAACTGGATTAAAAAAAAGATCTGAAAAAGATAAAAATTTTAGACCCTAAAATTACAAATTTTTATGACATGTAAGTAACGCTAACACGGAGTTTTTACAAAGAATGGCTATAAAGTTAAGGCTAGTTACATTCAGGGATATGGAAAATAAAAGATCAAGACAGTATTTCAATCTTATTTTTCCAAATTACCTTGGTCCACCATCCTTGCCTTTAAATCATAAATACATACACAGTGAGAAGGTAAAATGGTGCAGCTGCTATGGAAAACAGTCAGTTCCTCAAAAAGTTAAACGTAGAATTGCCATACGACCCACAATCTCACTCCTAGGTATATACCCAAAAGACTAGCAAGCAGGACTCAAACAGAGACCTGTACGCCAGAGTTCAGTGCAGCCCTACTCACAACAGCCCTAAGGTGGAAACAACCTAACGTCCATCGACAGATGAATGCATAAACAGAAGGTGGTGCATACAATGAAAGTGAAATTCTGGTAAACACTACCGCACAGATGAACCTTGAAAACCTATGCTGAGTGAAAAAAGCCGTACTCAAAAAGACACATATTGTGTCGTCCCACTGACATGAAATATCTCCAACAGGCAAATGCAGAGAGGCAGAAAGTGAGCAAGTGGTTACAGGGGCTGGGCTGGGGTGGGGAATTACTGCCTAGTGGACACAGTGTTTCTGTTTGGGGGGATGAAAAAGTTTTGGGAACAAAGAACGGTGATGTGTGATTAACGCCACTGAATTGTACACTTAAAAGCGGTTACAACGGCAAATGTTATGCTACATATTTTTACCACAATTTTAAAAATTTCTAAAAAAAAGTGTTTATATACATGGAAGTAATCCCAAGGTAAAGCCACCATAAAAACAAAACCAAAAACCCCCAAGAGGGTGGCCCGCATGCTAAGAAATTGTGCCTAATTAAACAGAGCGCCCGCTGTCAAACGAGCAGGACAGGCACAGCCTGATACAGAGCCGTGAGCGGGGTTTTCACGTGCACGGAGCACAGAAAGTATTCACATGCAGAGTGGTCCCGGAGAAATCACCCAGGAGAGTGACCCCAGCAAAGGGCGAGCCCAGGAGGAGGGCCGCCTGCTGTCACTGTGCTGCACCCTTCTCCACCGCTGGGGGCACGGGGCCTTCCCCAGTCAGCACACATCACTTTCTTAATTAAAAAACAGAAAGCAAACAGGAAGAACATTCAGGTAAACAAATACCAGGCAAAACAAGAAGATACAAAACACTGTGTACATATAGACTTCGTTTGGGGTGGGGGTGGGGGGTCAAAAACTGATGTGTCTGAACACACAGAAACATCTGGGGACGTGGCTGTCTCTGGGGAGGAGAAAGGTGGGGGAAAGCAGACCACTTCCCCTCTTCATCTTTTCGTGTTTGAATTTTTCTACAAAGAGGAGTATGTTTAGGAGAAAAGGAACAGTAAAGAACACCAGACTGAAGACAGGAGATGGCTGGACAACTGGGAAAAGGCTGGCAAGGATGGGGGGCTTCTGCTCTGAAGGTCTCGGACCCACAGGACCAAGAAGCCAAGGCAACTTTCGCTTTAAAATTGTGCTTTCTGAAGAACACTGAGGCTATAGCTACCTCATTTTAAAATCAAATAGAAAAAAATAAACCCTAGTTCACTAAATAGAAATACTTTTTAAACTTCCTGTTTATACTGAATGACTCAATACTGCTTTGGCAGAAAGAATGGTGAGGGGGAAAACAGAAGGCGAGAGGCTGGCTCAGATGGGGGGCTCACGGTCCTGGGGTCCCCTCTACCATCCATCCGGCGGGCTACAGACGACTGGGAGCAGGGTTAATGCCGCTCACTGTGACCCTTCTACAGTATTAGCCAACTACTTCGTTTTAGGAACCTTTGTTTTTTTTTTTTTTTTTTTTTTTATGGGGGGTGGTGACAGACAGACAGCCTCAGCAATGGAGAAAAGAGGCTTGGTTAGAACAGGGCCAGGGCCAGGGCCACAACCAGCAGTGCTAAGCTGACCTTCCAGGCTGATGGTTTTCTTCTCTTTTCTTCTTGGTCTCAGGACCCCTTTACACTCAAAGTATTAAGCACTCTAAAGAGCTGCCGATTATATGGGTTATATCTATTGATATTGACCATATTAGAGAACTTTCAAAGTATTTACTTATTCATTTAAAGATACCAAGAGGTTAATTTCATATTAACTTAAATACTATCTCTATGAAAATAACTGAATTTTCCAAATTAAAAAAAAAATGACCGAGAAGAGTGGCACTGTTTAGAGTTTTGCAAATGTTTTTAATATCTGACTCAACAGAAGACGGGGAGATTCTTATATAAGCTTCTGTATTCAATTTTGTTGTGAAATGTTGTTTTGGTTGAAGTATATAGAACAAAACCAGCCTTACACAGACACGTTTAGTTGGAAAAGGGCAGAGCATTTCAATGGCATTTTCCAAAAATTGTGGGTATTCTTCTGTGATTCTACACCAAAATCCAGCAAGTGAGAGTTGCTTAAAGATTAAGTTGCAGTGTGCAATCTGAAATTCTACCAATAAACTTTTCAGTTACATTAAAATCCAGTGTGATGTCTTGCACTTTGAAGAGCTCTTTTGGCCCTGTATGACTTTGTAACATCATTTATTGATCATCTAGAAAATACTGGTTGGCTGAGTTATGCAGATCTTCCAAACAGTGATTTATTTCATTACATATACTTAAAATTCCCACTCTTTAAACATCACCACCGATCTCATCAGTAGCATCATCGGCACTGGAAGCAGACACTCACGCTGGCAAATACTAGTTTTTCCGAAATTCTAAATTTTGCTTGAAAGCTCAAATTTTATCATGGACATCAAATACTGTGACGGTTGTTTTCCTTGTTCATTAAAAAAAAAAAAAAAAAATCTGCCGAATCTTAATAACTACAGTTTGCTATCTTTCTCTCAAGTAAAAATGATGTTCCTGAAAAACGTGGCTAGTTGAGCTCACAACTCAGGACAAGCGCAAAGACACTTCTCCTTGAGACAGCCATGGCGTTCCAGCACGCAGAAGGGCTTTATGCAAACTTGGCATTGCATTACACTGTACATCACAAAGACACAACGCAAGAGTTGAGGTTTAGTAAAACGAACAGTTTCATGCCTCACCAAGGACATTCTTAGGCCACGCGAGCACTGTTCTGCATGGCACTGCATTACACTGT
>NW_004443981.1:10197743-10198998 GCF_000243295.1 Trichechus manatus latirostris
ATATCACAGAGACGCGACACAGGAGTTGAGGTTTAGTAAAACGAACAGTTTCATGCCTCACCAAGGACATTCTTAGGCCACACGAGCACTGTTCTCCATGGCACTGCATTACACTGTATATCACAGATACGCGACACAGGAGTTGAGGTTAGGTAAAACGAACAGTTTCATGCCTCACCAAGGACATTCTTCAGTCACATGGGCACTGTTGTGCATGGCGACTGCGTGTGGTGCAGCCCACAGTGGCCTCTAACTGGACGCCACTGCCCTGCTCTGTGAAAGATGCTGTTTCATCCGCCACTGACTCTGACACACCAGGACAGATGTCAACACAGTGAAACAAGCAACAGCGTCTTGGAATTCTTAAGAAGATAGTTTTGGCCTCACGGACCCCATGAAAGTAGTTCTGCGACCCAGGGGTCCAGAGACCACACCTCGTGAACGCTGTATTATGAAACACTGAGGGCACCTTCCCAGCTGCAGAGTTCTGAGAACGTGGGAATCACATGCCACCCCTTGATAAGCTTAGAATACTCCCAGCTGTAGATGCGCAGAAATCGTTTACAAACGCAAACACACGTGTGTAAGCACAAATTGCTACCTCTTCTTCCTTGAAGCCTACCAAGAATAAAGGACCAGCAACGTAGGAAAATTGGGCTTGTTCCCTGCAGTGAATGTTGCTGTTTTCATAATTTTATAAATTAAAATACTGTAGTTAAACAACATTGCTCATGAGTAATACAATCAACGGACAAAAATCCAAATGTATTAGAATAAGTTCACACACATGAATGACAAAAAAGAGTAAAAACTCTAAACAAACAGTGTTGATGGGGCAAATTCTGTTAAAAATATCACAATATTAAAATTTAAAACAGTAAGATATAAAGCTATCGCTGAGATCTCACTTAATTCAAATACTAATTAAAAAATCCCAGCACACGGAGGGCTGTGGGGACCATGGTCTCAGGGAACATCTAGCTCAATTGACATAACACAGTGTATAAAGAAAATGTTCTACATTCTACCTTGGTGGGTAGCGTCTGGGGTCTTAAAAGCCTGTGAGCAACCATCTAAGATACTCCACTGGTCTCACCCCTTCAGGAGCAAGGGAGAATGAAGAGAAGAGGATACAAGGAAAAGATTAGTCCAAAGGACTAATGGACCACAGCTACAACGGCCTCCACCAGACTGAGTCCAGGACAACTAGATGGTGCCAGGCTACCACCACTGACTGCTCTGACAGGGATCACAA
>NW_004443981.1:10199098-10216761 GCF_000243295.1 Trichechus manatus latirostris
GTAGAACAAAATTCTAACTCACAAAAAAAGACCAGACTTACTGGCCTGACAGAGACTGGAGAAACCCTGAAACTATGGCCTCCAGACACCCTTTTAGCTCAGTAATGAAGTCACTCCCGAGGTTCACCCTTCAGTCAAAGATTAGACAGCCCCATAAAACAAAACGAGAGTAATGGGGCACAACAGCTCAGGGACAAGGACTAGAAGGCAGGAGGGTAACAGGGAACCCAAGATTGAGAAGGGACAGTGTTGACATGTCATGGGGTTGCTAGCCATTGTCATAAAACAATATGTGTACTGTTTAATGAGAAACTATTTGTTCCATAAACCTTCATCTAAAGTACAATTAAAAAAAAAATCCCAGCACAAAGAAGGAATTTGGAGGAGTTTAATGTAATGGGATTTGGCATTAAGACATTAAACCTAGGTCATCAAATAGCTAAAGCATCAGAAAGCAACATCTGCATTTAAAAACAACTAGTGGGCTACAGGCATGTGAACTTACCTTTTTGGGACTAATCACAGATGATATCTCTAACTTCTAAAATAAAAATCCTCATGACTTTTATATTAAAACTCTGCTCCTTAAAATCTCTTATTTTACTGTAGACTTACCAGATGAGACCCATGAGGCTGGAAGGGGAGACTGAGTGGCGAGCAGTAAGTTCACCTGAGCAGAGACTCTTGGAGAGCGTGCTTGGGATCATCTCATTAGGCGATTTCACACACGATCTACATGCAGCACACAGTACAAACTTCAGGATTACTGATGACCCTAATCTGCTCCAAGTGGTAAAATGCAAAGCTAACTGCCAGAGACGAAAAGGCTTGGTAGGTGGGCTAGGGGGTGGGGGGAAATAGATAGACAGACAGACAGATGACAGGTAGACAGATAGAGAGATGAGCTTTGAGATGAACTAACGTGGGCAATACAGCTGTGGAAAAATAAAACAACCCACGGGTTAGACGCTGGGCTCTGAGGTATCGTATATGACCGAGAAAGGCATGACAACCACAGCGACCACTACGCTGAGTCTTACGACACTCCAGGCACCATTTTATATGTATTCACTCATTTAACTCTCATAATACCCGAAGAGGTGGGCTGTATTATTATTCCTATTTAATTCCCATTTGAAATCCCACTTCCAGGCATGGAGTGAGTAGCTTCCCGAGATGGTTGGAGAGCCAGCGGCAGGGTGGGGATCCCCAGAGTCCTGTCCATAACCACTGAACACCTTGCCTCTCAAGTTCAGAGGGGTAACCTTGGTTTTATTTTAGAGTGTGCCTTAAAGGCTATTACACTTTAAAAGACCAACAAAAATGCCAATTAACGTCAAAAAGGTATACACCCCAAAAGCACCATTTGGTGAGATGGAGCAGCTAAAAACCGGTCTGCGCAGCCACCGCGTGTTCTCGCGCTAGGCTGGTCGGCAGAGGACCCCCCAGCCAGGAGGCGGTCAGCACTGAGCCCAGGGCCACCAGGAGCCAGGGCACCAGCTGCAGGGTCCCACTGGCACCCAACCCTGGACAGCCCAGCCCGCCGTCTGATTACTCCACTGACGACCACCAATTTGTCAACAATGTAATAAACTGAAAAGACAGGAAAAGCCAAAACTCAAACGTAAAAGACCATTTCTCATTCTTTAGGAAAAAATTTCCAAGTTAATTACATTTCCTTTGCACATTCTTTCTAAACCAGAACATTTTAAAGATAATTCCCTCCAATATTATGAAACAGTTTAAATTGACATAGACGATGAGTATCTATGTACCTACTTCCCGAGATTCAACAGCTACCTGTTCATGTTTCAGCATATCTGCTTTATAGTCGTCCTCTTCTCTATCATGTGAAGTAAGCTGCAGAGGGTCATGATACTTCTCCCCTACTTACAGTAGTCTGCACTCGCTAAGGACAAGGACCGAAACTCACTGCCGTCGATTCCAACTACATCATCACACCTTTACTGCACCTAAGAAAACCAGCAATAATCCCGTAGCACCCAATACCATTCTGTCCTTAACTTCCCCAACTGCCCCAAGAATGTCTTTTCTAGGTTTTGTTTTGTTTTCTAAGACCAAGGATCTGATGTGGAGTCACTCACTGTATTTGATGGTTACATCTCTTTCGTCTCTTTTAAAAACTAGAAAGGTTTTGATTTATGAGTAGTTCCAGTGTCTATAACAAGATCAGACTGCTACTTGCTGTAGTAATAGTTTGTCTGATGCACTTTAGCCCTGGGCTTGCCAAGACTAAAAGACTTTTACTTCAAGTATATTATGGGGGCAGTGGTCATTTCTCACCTTCCATGCAGGAGACCCATGTTCAGTTCCCACCAATGTACCTCATGAGCAGCCCGAACCCGTCTGTCAGTGGAGGCCTGCATGCTGTTATGATGCTGAACAGGTTTCAGCAGAATTTTCAGACTAAGATGCACTAGGAAGAAAGGCCTGGTGATCTACTTCCAAAAATCAGCCAATGAAAAACCTATGGATCACAAACGGTCCAATCTCGCTGTGTGTGGGGTTGCCATGAGTTGGGGGCTGACTTGACAGCAGTTAACATCAACAGCAACAACATTAGTGACAGAACTGATTTACCACATTCTTTAAAGTTCCCCATGTCTGTGGGGTGAAATTTCCAATCTGACAGGGAAAAGACCCGCAGGGCGGAGGGTTCCCTGCGTTCCGTTTTCTCATTCTGCGACCACATACAGGTTCTCGTGCGCTTGACAGCTAGGACCTGACCGATAAGTAACTAGCTAAGACAGCCACCCGGCACTGCCATCTGCGTGGCCACTGAGAGAGCTGGCTTTCTAGTCCCCATCACCCCACACCGACCCCGAGCTCACACTCCAGAGAGGAAGCTCGATGCCATGAGAGATACCACGTTGAACATGACTGCCCTCAGGATGCTCAGGGTTTTGGAAGCAGATAAGAAACTTCAGGGAACAACGAATACCTGGCACATGTGGTAGAGAAACGGGGAAGCAAGGAAGGCAATTGTTAGCTATCCTCCACACACACCAAGAAAGTAAACATGCAGACCCTTCACAAGCTCCCACTTAAACCTGAGGTGAGTTCTGAACTCCCCACACTCGAATGTATTAACACTCTACAGAAAACAGCAGCAATCAGCTTTACAGCCACCCCACAACACTCAGACCGGGGGCGCAGGCTCTGCTGTCAGACTGACTGGGGCCCCCGTTCTTGCTTCTTTTCTCATCAGCTCTGTGGCCTTGGGCAAGGGGCTTCTCTTCCTCTTCCAGAAAAAAACCAGGATATAATGCCTCACAGTGCTAGAAGGAGTAAGTGAGAGAAGAGATACCCAGGGGCAGTGTGGCCTCAGCCTGGCCCATGGGCTCCCACCGCAGCATCACCAGAGGGCATGGTGGTGCACAGGGGGCAAAATGACCAGGATCAGACCTCATGGGTGAGTGGCGGAGGTCCACCTCTGCCTGCTCACCCCACAGGTAGGAGGGCTGGGAGAAGCAAATGAATCAGCGTTCATAAAAGCATGCTACAATTTGCAAAGGGCTGTGGGATGAAAACCCACACAAACCTTGCGATTATACGTGACACATGGCATCAGAAGTAGGGTGAGAAGTAGATGTCCCTAAGACCCCTCTGTCTTTTGAGTTTCTGTCATCCCTTTCCTAGGTTTAAAAATGCACATCCAGACAGACACTGGAGGAACCCCTGAGACTATGGTCCCCGGACACCCTGCTAACTCAGAACTGAAGCCACTCCTGAAATCCACCTTCCAGCCAAAGATTAGACAGGGCTAAAAAACAAACAATTACACACGGAAAGAACGTGCTCCTCAGTTCAATCGAGTATAGGAGACCTAATGGGCAACACCTGCCCAAAAGCAAAGACAGATGGCAGGAAGGGGCAGGAAAACTGGGTGAATAGACACGGGGAACCGGGGGTGCAAAGGGAGAGGGGGAGAGTGCTCACACATTGTGGGCACTGCAACCAATGTCACAAAATGATTTGTGTATACAGTTTTGAATGAGAAACTAATTTGCACTATAAACTTTCACCTAAAATACAATAATTAGAAAAAGGGGGGGGGGGCGCATACCTACAGCAACAACAACAAAAAATGATGCCCAGGTCCCAGGAAATATGGACGGGGCACTGACCACATCAGCCGTGGTAGATTAGTGTCGTTGTTGTTATAGTTATTCTATTTCTGTAAAAACAAACAAACCCTGTGCAATAGTAGGGGGAAAAAAAGAATGTAACCAATGTCACTGAACAATATGTGTAGAAGTTGTTGACTGGGAAGCTATTTTGCTGTGTACACTTTCACCAAAAAAAAGAACGCACACCGTTTTCTTGACTAATAACATTACTTCTTTTTCTCTCAGTTCTCCTCCACACAATTAAAACATTTTGATGAAAACATTCTAGGTGTTCAGCTTTTGCTGCAAAAGAGAAGTCGTGATCAGAAACCTCCCAAGCAGAGAGCCGATTACACCCCGTTCAAGGGAAGACTAATTAACAAAAATTGTTCAGACACACAAACACACGTCCTCCCCAGAGAGCTGTGTTCCTCTGGTTACCTTCCCCACGCAGGCCAGGAACACAGAGCAAACAACTTCCATACAGGGTCACCACAGCAAAGGCTGAAGGTACTGTTTCTACAAGGTCACTTCACAGAGAGCTGCAATGACACAACATCTGGAGGTTCCTGAAGTAAAACCCTTGAGTTGAGGTAATATTCAGAGAGAAAGAATCCTAAGCCTGGTTTGAGCCTTTAAAGGATTTATTATTTTTGGTCATCACTGAAATATTTTTCCTTCCTAATTTCTGGGACTGAAGAGAACACTAGGTACTTCATTCCATTTGCAGGAGTCTTCCCAATTTAGTAATCCACTTGCAGTGTGGACAACTATTATCATTATTAATACTGTCCAAGGTGATGAGACACAGCGGAACATGGATAAAAGCCAGGGGCTTGACTCCTACACTTGCCTCTTGCACGTTTTTCTCTAAATTTTACTGAAAAGGTGAAGACTTTCAACGAGTTAGTGCCACAAGAAGCACTTGTGAGAAAACAAGCTTTTCCATAATTAGACCTCCACTTCCTAGGAAAAATGGGTTTACATAAAAAGAACAATTTGCTTTCTCACCCTACCAGGCCATAGCTACTTCTGTCAAAGAAAGACTCATCAACAGGGGTAGTTTACTGAAGACTGGAACAAGAAGAGCAGTTAACAACTTCCCTGAGGCCCAGGGTAAAAGCCAGCCGGAAAAGAATCAAGACTGCTCTCTTCCTCTCTCTGCCATGAACATCTTCTGGCTCGGCGCTCACGGCCTTGAACCCACACTCACAGTTCACGGCAGACCAACGCTTGCGCACAAGAGGAGGGATGCACTATGGCTGAAGGCCTACCTGGAGCATGTTTCATTATTCTTAGCAGGTAATCAAAGGTTCACAGAATGGTCTAGAACAGGAGTTGGCAAACTATGGCCCACTGGCCAAATCTGATCTGTCTCCTGTTTTTGTAGATAAAGCTTTATTGGAACAGTCATGCCTAATCTTTACATATTGTCTATGGCTGCTTTCGCCCACAAAGCCAAAAATATTTACTATCCAACTGTTTACAGAAAAAGTTTGCCAACCCCGGTCTAGAATGTCACTGTCCAATACAGTAGCCACTACCCACATGTGTCTATTTAAGGTAATTAAAATGAAGCAAAATTTACAATTCCATTCCTCAGTGGCTACCAAGGTGGACCGCACCAACAGAACACACCTAGCGCGCAGGCAGCTGTCCTGGGCAGTGCTGGGGGCACAGGACTTAAGTCGTGGCACTAAATTCACAGCCAGTGGGTTCCAGGTGACCGGCTCTCCTTTCACAAACAGAAAAACCCAGTTCCAGACATGTGGACCTTCGACCTCAACTTTATAGGATATGCTAACCTGCCATATTCACCTCAAACTCCAGATTAACTAACAGAAAATAACTGTCGTGGTTGGGAACACTCATCATGGGAAACATCGGGAACACTAATCAGCCTAATTAATTATCATAGTTACCTATTTGTTTACTTTGCTGTCGCCCACCAAACCTCCTCCCCTCAAAAACAAACCAAACCCAATGCTGTCGAGTCCATTCTGGCTCCTAGTGATCTACAGCACAGAGTAGAACTGCCCCATTGGGTTTCCAAGGCTGGCATCTTTACAGGAGCAGACTGCCACAGCTTTCTCCCATGGAGTGGCTGGTGGGTTTGAACCGCTGACCTCTCGGTTAGCAGCCAAGTGCTTTAACCACTGCACCATCAGGGCTGCTTGCTTGTTTCCTTCGCTGCCTCCCCCAGTGGACTGTAAATTCGGAAAGGCAGGCCGTCCCTCTGCTTACAGCCGCAGTAGGACTCTGCCTGGCGTGTGGAATGGACTCGGTAAGTATTTGTGAACCGAATGAATAAATGAGCCCTGAAAGCAACGCTGTCATAGAAAGAGGCCACTGGAAGAGACGCTGGCAGGACACTGTGACAAACGATTATAATCCTGCGGCACACTCTTCTACAAACAGCCAAAATTTCTATTTTAAATGAGTTTTTAAAAAAAGATCCTAAACAAAAGTCTGGGTTTAGATTCTGGCTCCACCACTTCACTCCCGGACAGGTTATTTAACCTCTGTGCGCAGGGCCCCTCCTCCTGACACAGTCCCCGTGGGCGCCATCACCCGGAGTGCTGAGCAGAGCCCAGCAGCCCAGCCCTCTCCTCCCAGGGCATCAGGTCATTCCCTGCTCTCTCCCGCATCCCTCTGGTCCCAGGCTCCCAGGGCAGGTCTCCGCCACCCACCCATAAACTCCTTGGGGCGGGGGCTGTATCTCAGTCATTCTTAATGATCCTCAGCACTTGGCACTTAGTAGCTGCTAACTGAATGTTACATTGACTAAGAATTAAATAAAAGCACAATAAATAAAACAAAGTTTGCTAACCTTAGATTAATAGCCTTGCTCTAAAAAGTCGTTATGACTATATAAAGCTTTCTTAAAGCTCTGAAATCAGAAGCCACCCCCACTGTTTGGATTAGAAGATGTTAGTCTGAGGCCCCTAAAGGTGGCCTGTTCTTAAAATCTCAAGTCTCTTTCAGGTTACTACACTTCACTGCCTTTTCCTCCACAATTCTATCGCAAACAACCAATCACCCAACCAACAGCAAAAATCCAGACTGACCATAATAAGGTCTCAGGATCTAAAAAAAAACAACGTGGTTTAAGATATAAAATCAAATGATTCTATTTCAGAATACATCCATAGTTTTAAAAGATGACTAGTATATTAACTGTTTAATAAAATAAGAAAACTCACCTACCCCCAAAAATCTGTCGCTTATAAGAAGATACCTCAAAAGCATAAAAATATACATCTTAACTGAAATAAAACTCTCACTGCTAGCTCGTTAGTCAGTGTTAGGGACTGACTGAAACCCAAATGCAGTGACATTTTCTTCTCCCTCGTTGATTCCTGTGCCTGAAGCACCTCAATGCCACCTGTAGTCAACACCTGCTCTTTCCTGGGTGCGCTACAAGCCCATTCATAGCCAGGCCTGCCTACAGGATGCTGACTTCCACCAGCTTCATGAAAGAGGGTCTACAGAGAGAACAGCACCTGTTTTATTCCGGCAGACTGGGTGTTGATGTGCTTTCTTTCACCTTCCCTGGGTACACCCTAGGATCTGAAGGCACATATCTGGCATTTTAGTCACACAGGCTGTTAGTCAACCAGAAACCTTTCCCCCACCCTTCCTTCACCTGGGGACTTGCAGGAGAATCTGACAGCTAAGGCAGCTTGGTTAGGGCACAGCTGGGGGAGCATACATTTTAAAGGGATTTGATGAAGCTGAACATCCACTTTCCACGTCACCCAATTATGAACAAAATATTTACAGAACAAAAATTTAAAATACCAACTAAAAACAAGTATACTATTACCTTGACAGCGTATGTCCGTTAATTAATGTCTATTAATTACTCTAGTAATTGTGTCCTAAGCTACGTTTTGAACACAAAATATGTAAACTCTAAAATGTAAACTGACATTATTTAAAAGTGATCTATGCACACATTGAAAACTTGTTGCCATTTTCAATTCTGACGTCACGTGGCAATGCAAGAGCCTACTTAAATGCAAAATATTCCCTCATGCTCAGAGAAAACGCTAACATTTCTGAAATGATGACCCACAATGAATTTCAATCTCTCCACAAACATAAGCACGTTTCTCCATTAGGCTCCACGGCAAGAATGAAAACAACCCTTTCCAAGGGAGCTCTTTTCTCATAAATTGGGAGCATCCCCTGGAATTCCGAGATGTGTGCGGGGGGAACCTGTGCGGTCTTCAGCCACATCCATGTAGCAGACACTCTGCGCCCGCCTCCCCGCACCCCACCCAATGCCTTCCCCGGGCAGTGACTTCACATCCTCTGACATCAGCACAGCTCCGAAAGGGGGATGGGAGCGAGCTGAAAGCAGAAAAACCAGCTTTGAACGATGCCTGCAAGGCCACGCTCCCTTCTCAAATTCGGCCAGGAGTTCGTAAAATGCCAGCCTGCACCGACACACCCAATCGCACCGCCTGGGTCTGCAGCAAAACGGAATGGGTCCTGCGAGCCAGGACTTCCTGCTTTTCTTCTCGGCAGCACAATAGCCATTTATTAACCAGCCAGGGAGGCTCCGATGCCGGGGCCACGAGAACTTACCTCGGATGTGTAGCAGGGCCACGGGCTGGAAGGGCCCGTTGGAGTTGGCCGCGTCCACCACCATCCTGCTGCCAGCCTTGTTACATGTCAACATCTAGACTCCAGCAGGCAGGGCAGTGTACTCCTTAAGGCAAGAAACCAGCCTCCATTTTAGTTTAAAAAAAAAGGCAAACTGGAGCTCTCTGCAGCTGGAGGGAACTGGCCGGGAGTGATGTCAGCGGCACAGGCCGCGCCGATTGGCCGGCAGCTGCAACTTCAAATGACACTGAAGACTGTGAACACAGAGGGCGCTCTGCGAGGCTGTCAGTGAGCACCGGGGCGGCCCCGGCTCCGCGCGGCAGGCTCTGCGTCTCCGGAACTTTTAGGCAAAGACCCCCTCCCTCAGGGGACAGGACTGGAGCCACCTCCCCGGCCAGACTGTAAACACAGGGTTCTGAGAGAAAGCAGCCGTCCCCCCATGCCACCCCCCTGGAGAAAATAAAGTGCGTGTGTGAATGTGTACGTGAACTTGAGATTTTAGCATTTCTTTACCTTGTACCCCAAATTCAACGGCTTTTTATACCCACCTGGCCACCTTCTATTTCTTATTTCTAATTACTTTCATACACACATTCCATTCAGCATTTTAGCAACTCAGCTGTTTAATGTAAACGACATTCAAATACTACACAATTCCAACTCATGAGTTTAGACTTCTGGTCACCTCCCCTGCTACCAAGCTATGAACTTATCATCCCCAAACACTGAATTTTCTCAAGACCTCTAATTTTCTTCTTGAACAAATTAAGTTTTAAAACATTTATATGGAAAATGGAAGTTTCTTTATATTCAGTAGTTTAGAAAGCACTACAAATTAAGTTACTTATACCACCTGGCTTGGGAATTTAAAAAAGCATACAATGAAATGCAGCATTTTTTTTTTTTATCATAAAGATGTCAACATATTAGATACTTTAAGTTTTTGGTATTTTGTTTAAACTTTAAATTTTAAAATTAAAAAGTACATTTCACTTATTTTTATGAGACTACCATTAAAAGGCATTATTCAGATCTTAATTTCCTATCATCAAAAAAGTTAATGTAAAAAGCTGTTTCAAGGAGAAAGGCATCTTTTCTAAATTAGGGTACCTTATTAAGGTTTAAGGAGCTCTGGTGGCACAGTGGTTAAGACCTTGGCTGCTAACCAAAAGGTCCGCAGTCCGAATCCACCAGCCACTCCTTGGAAACCCTATGGGGCAGTTCTACCCTGTCCTACAGGGTCGCTATGAGTCGGAACTGACTCGATGGCAACAGGTTTATTAAGGTTTGAAAAAACAAATGATGACTCCCTACAAAAGGAAAGTTTATTACAAGTTCTAAATGAAAACAAACTATAAGAAAAATCTCTTTGGTGGGCAGAGCCAAAAAAAATCCCTTACTTCTTCACGGAAACAAGAAAGCAAGTCTCCTTTGTTTATAATTTCTCACACACCCATTCACCCTACGTGTGAACAAGAACACAGAGCCCTTTAATTCGGAAACATAATTAATAATAGTGAGAAACACCTAAACAAGGGGCCGAGCACTCCATTCATTTCAATGAACGAGTTCTCCCATACTTGCCTCATTGAATCTTCCCTCACTACAAGAGGAAACCCTGGTGGTGTAGTGGTTAAGAGCTACGGCTACTAACCAAAAGGTCCACGGTTCGAATCCACCAGCTGCTCTTTGGAAACCCTACAGGGCAGCTTTGCTCTGTCTGTGAGTCGGAATCGACTTGATGGCAGTGGGTCACTATAAGAACAGCGTTCGAACCATGTGTATCAATTGCTGTTGTTAGGTGTGCCATTGAGTTCTGACTCAGCGACCCCATGTGACAGAGCAGAACTGCCCCATAGGGTTTCCCAGGCTGTAATCTTTACCGGAGCGAATCGCCAGGTCTTTCACCCGTGGAGCTGCTGCGTGGATTCGAAACCCTGATCTTTTGGTTAGCAGCTAAGTGCTTGATGGTTGTGCCACCAGGGCCCCTTGTGTGTATAAACAAAAAGCAAAAACCAAACCCGTTGCCATCGAGTTGATTCCAACTCATAGCGACCCTACAGGACAGAGGAGAAACGCCTCATAGGGTTTCCAAGGAGCAACCGGTGTATAAACAGCCACTAGAAATAAATAAAAACAAGCCAAGTGGGCTCCCCCGAGCAGACACACTGCTGGAATCCACATCTGGCCCGTGAGATTATTTATAAACGCAGCCAGGAGTGAGCGCCAGGTGAACCACTCATGCCACCTGAGTACACTGCTGTGCACACCTGCCAGCCCGACCTCTCCATAGCGGAGATGGTTAAAGAAAGGCACTGCTGTGAAGCCAGCAAAATCAGAGTGTGGATTTCCGGCTCTGCCACTTGCCACAGGGCCTTCTCTGGTGACCCTCTGCTTTCTCCAAAAGGGTGGCCCCACCTACGACTGCCACATCAGCCAAGGTGAGTCTGCCAGATGAACCTAGTCTGTGAACACGGTTAGGAACAAGGTATTCAGGTGGCTTGGTGGGGATTCCACGAGGCAGATGCTTATAGCAGATACACTTTTAAAAATAAGAGATCTGCCCTCAACTAACTTAATATTTAACGTGAAATGTGGAAATATGCCTACCCTGAAATTGTGCTGATGAGCTAGAACACAGAAATCAGGGGGACACTCCTAGAAGTTTTCTTTAAAATATACAGATGAGAAGTCAAAGGGAAGACACTTTTTGATGTATTTTTCTTAATGATCTTAGATCAAAGGATCTCACCTTTATTTGTAATTTTCCCATGTCCTTTTGAAATCTTATGTATATAAAGTAGTTCTTTAAAGAAGTTCAAGGCTGTGATCAGGAAATTACCCATAAAACATATTCTAAAATGGAGGCAGACAGATAGATAGAAGAAAGAAAAGAAAGAGAGACCTGAATAAAGATAAGGTGTGTTTCTGAAACGGAAGCATAAATACTGTAAACATGCTGATGTTAATTCAAATTGATTTACAGGTTGAAAGCAATTCCAATAAAAATTCCAGTGGATCTCTTTATTTTTCTGGTTATTGACAAAACACTTCTAAAGTTCACCTGGAAAAATAAAAAGCAAGAGGAGCTAAAAAAACCAAACCCATTTCCGTCCAGTCGATTTCAACTCATAGCAACCGTACAGGACAGAGTAGAACTGCTCCATACGGTTTCCAAGGAGTGGCTGGTGGATTCAAACTGCCGATCTTTTGGTTAGCAGCCATAGCTCTTAACCACTGCACCATCAGGGTTTCTAAGAGGAGCTAGGGCACTTCTAATGCGAAAGGTGAGTCTTACTGACTAAAAAGCAACATTAATTAATGACAGTGTGATACGGGCACAACAGAACAGATGACAGCCTGGAAACCAGGCAATATGTTTATATGAATGTAACAATATGTAAAGAATGAATCTCAAATCAACGGGAATAGGAAGAACTAGTTATTCAAATAACTGGGACAGACAATTGGTTAACTATATGTGGGCAAAATTCAATTTAAGACTTTATCTTACACAAAAGAAAACCTTCAAAAAACCAGGTGCCAAGTCTATCCCGACTCCTGGCAACTTCACGTGTGTCAGAGTAGAACGCGCCCCACAGGGTTTTCAATGGTTGGAGCTGTCAGAAGCAGATCCCCAGAGCCCTTCTTCCTAAGTGCCTCTGAGTGGACCTGACCTGCCAACCTTGCAGTTAGCAGCCAAGTGCTTAAACGTTTGCACCATCCTAAGTCTTTATCTCACATCAAAATAAAATCCTAGACGGGTTAAAAAGCTAAATAAAAAACAAATCAAAATCACACTCCAAAATTCCCACAGCTTGTAGAAGGAGAAGTGAATGTTAATTCTTGCGCTAAAAAAAAAAAAAAAAACCCGTTGCCGTCCAGTCGAATCAGACCTATTGCGACCCTATAAGACAGAGTAGAACTGCCCCATATGGTTTCCAAGAAGTGGCTGGTGGATTTGACCTGCCGATTTTTTGGTTAACAGCTGAGTTCCTAACCACTGTACCACCAAGCTCCAATTCTTGTGCTAGAGAAGGACATTTAAAAACACTGGACAGAAGGTACTTACCTGCAGGACTGTAACCCACCCACTGCCATGGAGTCAATTCCGACTCATGTGACCCTACAGGACAGAGCAGAACTACCCCATAGGGTCTCCAAGGCTGTAAATCTTTATGGAAGCAGACTGCCACATCTTTCTCCCATGGAGCGGCAGGTGGGTTCGAATCGCTGACCTTTTGATTAGCAGCCGAGCACTTTAATGACTATGCCACCGGGAGAGTAAAGGACATTGAGGAAGAAAAGAAAAACTAGACAAAATCCCTAAGGGATACTGATCATATAAAAAACAAGCAAAAGGAACTAAAAATGCTATAAAGAGCAAGTAACTTTACTATATTGATTAGAAAAAACACCAAGACCTCAGTGTAAGTGAAAAGAGTTCACAAACAATTATAACAATTGGTTAGTGAGTATAGGAAAATTCTTTTTTCACCTATGGACTACCAAAAGAATGAACAAATCTGTCTTGGAAGGACAACCAGAATGCTCCTTAGAAGCGAGGATGGCGAGACTTTGTCTCACTTTGGACATGTTATCAGGAGGGATCAGTCCCTGGAGAAGGACATCATGCTTGGTAACGTAGAGGGTCAGCAAAAAAGAGGAAGACCCTCCACGAGATGGAATGACACAGTGGCTGCAACACTGGGATCAAGCATAACAACAATTGTGAGGACAGTGCAGGACGGGGCAGTGTTTCGTTCTATTGTACATAGGGTCACTATGAGTCGGAACCCACTTGACACCTAAAAATGCAACAACATAAGATCAACAATAATTTTTTAAAGAATGATAATACTGGTAAAGGTACGATATAATCTTGTCAACAAGACTATAAATTGTTCTTATCCTTCTGGAAGATAATTTGGCAGTATGGATCAAGATTCTTTCTCTAGGTAATCTTATTTCTGGGAATCTATTCTAGGAATGTAATAGCCACAAGCGAGCATCACATTTTTATTTTTGATTCTACAATATCGGTAACTGCCTACCGTCAAAGGAATTGCTCCACACACTCAGTGGACTACAACACACCCATCAAAGACATTTACAAATTTATAAAATGCAAATATAAGTGGAAAAGGTAGTGCATAATTTTTCAGAAATAGTATGATCACAGTCGCATAAAAGGAAATCGAAATGTCCCTATAGGTAGGAAAAAAAAAAACCCTAAAAAAAAAAAAACCTCCCAAAATATCAATAGTTGTCATCATCACGAGGTGGTGTGACTATGGGTGTTTACCTTTCTACAACTTTTCTGTATTTTTCAAGATTGCTACAACAAGAACATACTGCTTTCATCCAAATTAGCAGTAACAATCAATACCTCTTTTTTAAAAAGAGATATCGTTTAAATGGGGAGACTCCCTGAACTAACGCTGTTCTAGACACAGGCTGAGAACAGAGAAGGCCTGTGATGGGCACCCAGAAATCGGATTCAAAAGATTTACTGTAATGGGTGAGAGCATGTATGTAAAAACCCAAACAAAAGTCAGCTCCGTCAGGCATGATAAACTGAACCAACAAAGCAGATGATGTTCCCCCGACCCCCATCTTCAAAAGGTCAGCTCTGGTCAGCCTGCATTTTCTACCTTCCACTGGTCCCTTCCTCGTGGAGTCTACATGCTCACCCAAGTGGTCAGGTTTCAAGCAGTCTCCAGATGACTTCCATCCCTGATGACACAAGCACTTAGCAAGTACAACTCAGGAGAGGCTCACGGCACAGCCACTCACATGCACTCACATGCACAGGGACGTGTTTTTATCACCTGCTGGGGAGAACCAGCGAGAGGGCAGCTCCGTGCGTGCGTGCGTGCGTGCGTATGTGGCAAGGGCCGCCTTGAAGTCAGGAGGGCGGGGGTGAGTCCCTATGCCTGCCACTTCCTTGGGTTGCTAGGTGCCGTCTGAGTTGATTTTCAACTCATAACGACCCCATGTGACAGAGCAGAACTGCCCCACACGGTTTTCTTGGCTGCAATCTTTACAGGAAGAGATGGCCAGGTTGCTGGGAGGGGCAACTGCCACCTATAGAACATGCTCTCCCTGCTCAGTTGAGATGGAGAGCTTAGCTAAGAGCAGCCCGGGCCAAAGCAGGAAACAACTCAGCGGAGCCTCAAGCCCTGCAGGTACACTTCAGGACACAGCGACGCTGACCACTCTGAAAACTCGGCTGGCCACCAACAGCCAGGTCTCCATCCGGGGCCAGGGAAGCCAAGCCCAGCTGACCCGGGGCTCTGTGTACTAGGGTTACGCCTGCAGCACGGGATGTTTTGCAAAGCCACACTCTGCTTGGTAAACAAAAAAAATCTTGTTTCAAAATTAGCTATCTGATGTGTATGATTTTTAATTTTTAGCAGATACAGGATGTGGTTTATAGCTCCCCAAATGGGAACCCAGTCAGTATAGCTAAACCACTCTAGGTCCTTATGGCTGCATTGTTTTATGATTTCGTAAGAGGAAAGCAGTTTAGAGGTACATGTTTATAATTAGAAAACAGTGGTTCTCTAAGTACTTATACTATGTTGCTGTTAGATGCCATCGAGTCAGTTCTGACTCACAGCAACCCCATGTACAACAGAACGAAACACTGTCCGATCCCGCGCCATCCTCACAATTGTTGTTACGCTTAAGCCCACTGTTGCAGTGTCAATCCATTTTGTTGAGAGTCTTCCTCTTTTTTGCTGACCCTCTACTTTACCAAGCATGATGTCCTTCTCCAGGGACTGATCCCTCCTGATAACATGTCCAAAGTATGTGAGGCGTAGTCTCGCCATCCTTGCTTCTAAGGAGCATTTTGGTTGTACTTCTTCCAAGACAGATCTGTTTGTTCTTTTGGCAGTCCATGATATATTCAATATTCTTCTCCAACACCACAATTCAAAGGCGGCAATCCTTCTTTGGTCTTCCTTAATCATCGTCCAACTTTCACATGCATATGAGGTGACTGAAAACACCTTATACTATAAGGCTTACTTTTCTGTGACTATAACTTGGTAACCATAATACTGTTAGACAATTTGGTCTGTTTTATAGGAGCCATTTGGGCACGGAGACATACACCATTAGTTCTAGAAGCAAACAAGAAGCTCTGCTCTCATTATTCTCTGGCCCCAGATTCCACAAGGAATTGTCTGTGAGCACTGATGTGTCAGGCCCTGTGCAGGTGGCTTTACAGAACGAGCCACTGCCCCATCTTAGTAATCTTATCTGTGAAGCTTTACAGGTAAGAAGGGCAGAACTCAAGAGGTTGAGGGGCATGCCCAAGGTCACACAGTAAACAAGTCCTCCTGCAGGGACTTGAGCCCAGACCTGCTCCACGTGTTGTGGACCCTTTACTTGGTCAACCAGAGCACAGGGGAGCTGTGGGCTGAGCAGCAATCTAACCACTGCACGCCTCCTTACGTCCCGGCCACAGCTGACGATCCCTGTGTCACGCTTTTTCCACCTTCTCCATCTCCCTCCAAGCTGCCTTTGCGCCCACCCCCCCAACTCAGTGGTCTCCCCACTGGCCTATCCCAGTGAAGCCCCGTCCAGCCCATGCTCCACACTTCCACCAGAAAAAGTCTTCTACAACACAAAGCTGTTTCTTCCCTATTTGTTGTTAGTTGTCATCGAGTAAGCTTTGACTCATGGAGCCTTATGTATAACAGAAGAAAACATTGCCTGGTCCTGTGCCATCTTCACGATTGTTGGTATGTTTGAGACCATTGTTGGGGGTATTGTGTCCATCCATCTCATGGATGATTTCCCTCTTTTTCACTGACCTAGTTTACCAAACATGATGTCGTTTTCTAGCAATTGGTCTTCCCCGATGATGCGTCCAAAGTAAGTAAGCTGAAGTCTCACCATCCTCGCTTCTAATGAACATACTGGTTGTATTTCTTCTAAGACTGATCTGTTTGTTCTTCTTGCAGTCCACAGTACAGCCAATGTTCTTCACCGGCACCACGGTCTGAACGCATCAATTCTTCTTCCATCTTCCCTTTCCACTGTCCAGCTTTCCCATACACGAGGGGATTGAAAAGATCACGGTTTGGACACCTTTGCTTTTTAAAACTGCGTAAAGATTTCCCTACTTAGAGCCTTCAAATCCCATAGTTCTCAAGTTTAAAGCCTACCCACAGTGTCTGAGGCCCTGCTCAGCCTGTTCTCTGCAGGTATCTCCAGCCTCTTCCCTGAGCTCTCCTCACCACCCCCATCACACCCAGTACCCTCCTGCCTACCCTGAACTCTAGCATGGCCACACTGAACCTTTTCTTCTAACTTGATGCTCTGGCTTTTCTCAGACTACAGCTCCCTCCCTTCCCGGAAGGCCTCCTTCCCACTCCCTGCCTTCCACCTGGCCAGCTCCTTCACTCCTCCTTCTTTCAACAAACATTTGCTGGGCACCTAATAAACATGAGGGCATCATGCACAGGGTGTGCAGCTGGGATGCAGTGGGAGGAAGACAAACGACTGCCCAACTCCCTGGGGCTTGCTGCTATCTAGTAGGAGACAGATATCACAATGTCCCCAGTGCCATGAAGAAGAGGATGTGGAGCTGCCGAGGGTCCCCTGGGGAAGCAGCGAGTAGGTGGAGATCTACAGGATGCAGTGGAGGAGCGGGGGGAAGGAGGAGCAGGAACACCACATTCAGTGCAGCATGTGCAGGGAGTATGGTGGGCATAAGGGCCTACCAGAAGTTACGAGAAGTCTGGTGCAGCCAATGAAGCCAGGAGACGTCCAGCAAGTCTGAGCAGGGCATGGGTCTCTATTAACACTTCTGGGAGGCCCTGGGGCGGCAATGGCTCTCCTCTGGCCTCTTGTGGTGGCTGGGCCAACGTCGTGTGTGTGTGTGTGTGTGTGTGTGTGTGTGTGTGT
>NW_004443981.1:10216930-10281133 GCF_000243295.1 Trichechus manatus latirostris
CAAGTGTCTCTTGCGTGCTCTCTGCCAGGGCCCGTGAAGCACGTTGGCCAACCTCCGTATTGTAAGCAGAGTCGAGTCAGGATCTGGCATAGCAGAGCCACTGATGGGGTCTTCCCCATCCCTCCTTGTTCTACTCCCAGGTTCACCTCTTAGACAACTCCATGTATACAGCAGGTGCTAGATGAAATTTAATAAGTGAATGAATCAAATAAGAACACCCAATTCTGATCTAGCAAAACTTCCCACTCTTCACTACACTTTACTGCTCTTGAAACCTCTTCCCTGGACAGATACGCCATCAATCACCTCAACAGCAAAACTTCCAACTTGCCTGGACATAGGACCCCTTTCCGGGGCCCGAGTGAGCTCGGTGCATGAGTGGGAGCCCTTCAACCATGACCTGTGACCCAGCCCCAGCTGCTCTAGGCTTCTCCCTCAGCCCCACGTGCCTTCCTCCTTGGCAAGGGACCTTCGAGATACCCACTTCCTCAGGACAATGCTTCCAGATCTCTCCTCTGCCCCTCCCCACTCCGCTTTCCCTTCCTGACGCCAGTGGCCGAATTTTAATGGCTTGAGCTACTGCCAAGGAGAGGCACCTTACTGGGCTCAGCCCATGACGCCTTCCACAACTGATAATGGGTAAGTGGACCCACAGTTCTCAAATGCATTCTCCCATGGAACACAAGAAACACAATAATCTTGGTACTATACGAAAGTAAGGTTTGAAAAGGGATTATTCTTTATTCTCGGGCCCCTCCTTCCCATTGTTTTAAGTTCTTTTATTTAAAAACAAGCTGCAAGTAAATACACCCCACTGATTTTATTTCTAGGTAGTATTTTTGAGTCACACGCTCAAGTTTTCATTTCTATATTCAGCCCACATTTTTATTTTAGATCTCCCTGAGCAATTTTGGAGGCAGTTTGTATATGCTTGTGTTTTAGTGAAGTTTTGTAGCAATTAAAAGAAAGGTCTCTGAACCTAGACAATCGTGACATCACAACTGAAATGCACTCAAATCCTATTGGGCGGCCACCATTTTTCTTTAAACCGGAAACAACAAGAGCATGGGCAACATATCTTTTGTTGGGTAAGAAATACAACCTAAAAAACCTGGCGTGACTTACAGTTTAAAATAGAACTTTTCCTTACACAGATCAAAGGCACGTAACATTGAGTTGTGTTCAAAGGTTGCCAGGGAGTCCTCTGCTTGCCAACAGCAAGGACAAAGGGACAGGCCTGCTGCCTGCTGACAGAGGGAGTGCGGACGAGCTTGCCACAGGAAAGCCTATCGCAGGTAAGTGGAGCCCATAAAGTACAATCTACCCTGAGCAGTCTGTCAGGAGATGTGCGCTGACTTCCACCCTCCCTACAGCGAGGTCGAAATCCTTCAAGACCAAAGCATTTACTCACAAAGTGAATTACCAACACAAAGTATACACAGTGCATCCAAGTGCTCTGTAGAAATTATTTGATTCAATTTGCCAACACCCTTACTGACCCTCAAGGTAGACCAAGTCAGAAATAAACCCTCACCCTACAAAGAAGAAAACTGAGACGGAGCTTCAGTGAGGTTAAGGGACTTGTCCCAAGCTGTGCAGTGGGACAAGATGGCAGGGGGCCCAGAGGCTTCAGATTCCTTCAGCAAATGTGTGGTGTGCTTCCTGACTCGCCGAGATGCCAGAATGGGGACATGCTCACAGGCCCCGCCCTTGGGACGCTGAGCATGCATGGTGTGCGCTCCACAACCCCAGCGAATGGAGCTTAACCCACTC
Source organism: Trichechus manatus latirostris (assembly GCF_000243295.1). Taxonomy (NCBI): domain Eukaryota; kingdom Metazoa; phylum Chordata; class Mammalia; order Sirenia; family Trichechidae; genus Trichechus; species Trichechus manatus. Next base: position 10,218,704 of record NW_004443981.1, read on the forward strand.
TGGAGGTGACTCCCGATGGAGGCTTAGAAGACGCAGTGGGGCCAGGCAGGTGACGGGGAGGAAGGCGAGGGCAGTCCAGCAGTAGCAATGGTGACTGCACAAATCCCAGTCGCAGGTCTCTGTGTCCAGTGAGTCTGGAGCAGAAGGGCCAGGGGGAAGGGCCTCTCCTGCCAGGCTAGGGCCAGGAGGCCACTGGATGGCATTCCTAAGCCGAGAGTGACATGGTCTGAGGAATACTTTAGAGTGATTACTCTGCCAGCTGGGCGGAAGACGAATCTGGGGACAAGGCTGGAGAGAGGAAGGCAAGCTCGTTCCCTCAGTGACGGGGTAAGTGGCCATGGTGGCAGATAAGGAAAGCCTGGGCCAGGGCGGTCCAGGCACCACTTGAGGAGGCAGGGCCAGCGGGTGTGGGGAAGGCAGAGCATCCAGGATGAAACTCAGGCCTCTGGCTGGCTGGACTGCCCGCAGAGAGGAAGGGAACACCCAGTGTGTGTGCGTGAGCGGGTGTGTATGTGTGTGCGTGTGTCAACTGAAGGTGCTGTGTTATACTGAAACCCTGTTGCCGTTGGGTCCATTCCGACTCATAGTGATCTTATAGGACAGAGCAGAACTACTCCACAGGGTTTCCAAGGAGCGGCTGGTGGTTTTAGAGGATGGAAAAGTCTGAGGAATGGCAAGTACATGTGTGCACGTGGGTGTGCACGTGTGTGTGTAAACTTAAGGTGCGGTGTTACAGAGGATGGAAACGTGTCCCAGGAGCAGCCAGTGTGCATGTGTGTGTGTGCCTGCACGTGTGTGCAGGCATGTGTGTGCCTGCATGTGTGTGCATGAATGTGTGCCTTGTGTGCCTGCATGTGTATGCCTGCACGTGTGTGCATGCATGTGTGTGTGTGCATGTGTGTGCATGCATGTATGCCTTGTGTACCTGCATGTGTGTGCATGCATGTGTGTGCGTGCACGTGTGCCTTGTGTGCCTGCATGTGTGTCCATGCATGTGTGTACCTGCATGTGTGTGCCTGCGTGTATGTGCCTGCATGTGTGCTTGTGTGGCCTGCGTGTGCAAGTGTGTGTGTATACGTGCATGCATGTGTGAACTGAAGTTGCTGTTAGAGAGGAAGGGATACCCAAGGAATGGCCAGTGTGTGTGCACACGTGCACGTTTGTGTGTAAATTTAAGGGCTGTGAGCAACCCAGCTGAGGCCTGGGGGAAGGCCTGAGCTAAATACTGAGTATGAGAGTGCAGGTGGTAGTTGAACCCAAACCCCTGGGGGCTGCCCAGAGAGGGCACATGGAGTATGACACGCAGAGGCCTAGGACTGAGCCCTGGAGTAACAGCCACGTTTGTGGCCCGAGGGGCGGGGGAGAGGAGGGTAACCCAGAAGGGGCAGGGCTGGCAGCCCTCTCTGCAGCTGGCACCATTTGGCTGATATGAAACCAGTTCCCACTCATCAACAAAAGTGGCAGGGGGGTACCCCCGTGGCCCAGCTGCTTACAGAACGGAGCCAAGAGGGGTTCGGAGCTAGAAAACCATGGTTGGTGGGTCCGCCGGCTCCCGGAGGGCAGGGGCCACCTCTGGGCCTTGTTCTGACCACCTCCCCACGCTCTGAACAGGAGAGATGGTTGGTAAGTATTCGCTGAATTAAACCGAGACCTGTCTTGGCACCTGCCTCACATGGTGCTGTTTCCCCTCAGACTGTGGGCAGTCAAGAGGACAGACAGTGATATAAGGAATGGCTGGACAAGAGAAGCCAGGGTTTCAGCGTCTGGCTCTTTCTGAACTGACCGGAGTAAGAGGGTGCTCTGGAAATGTCCTCATACTCCATTTTTATTATCCTCCAAGCGGCAGCAAGATGCCAAAGCTCCTCTACACACACGCAGAGTTCACCTTTAAGCAGTAAAAACCATCTGCTTTTATGGCAAAGTGTGCGACTGTCTCAGAAAATAAATTGCTCTGAAAGAGGCTGAGGTATTGTATTTTCACCAAAGGAGAGAGAAGAAATACAAAATATTTAACTGCCATTCTAAAGTCAATTTTTAAAAATTCAAGTAAATAACGTAGCAAATTCTTTCACAAAAAGGCCAATTACTTAGTAACTCTAAACTTGCGCCCCAGGGTCTTTAGTTAATTGATCATTAAAAGCCCCCCTTACAACCGGGCTTTTCTCTTCTAAAACAAGGGAGAATGGACTGAAGAGACCGAGTCCACGATTAACGTGCTCCTCTGCTAAGTCACTTAACAAAAAAAACGGCTTCTTCATTTAACATTTGACGTTTCTTTCTACCTCCCAAACCCAAAACGTTAAATGAAGGGACTAATTTTCAGAAAAAATATTTCGATGAGCAGGTCTTGAAGTACTACATTAAACTTTTCTTGATTTTTAAAGAAATATAAGTATGAATTACTATTAATAATGCTATTAACACCTGACTAGAGCTTCCACATGCAGTGTTGGCAAGGTGCAGTGTGACAGGCACGTGACACCCACGGAGTAGAAGGACGCACGGTGGCCCTCTCTGGAAACTACCTGAATAATAGCTATAGCTTTTGGAAACTCACAGTCTGATCCAGTACCTCCTTTCCTTGGAGTCCAGCTTAAGGAAAGGCTCAAAGATGTGAGCAGCAAAAGAGATTTACATCACAGAGCCGCTGACAGTAGCTGGACATTGGGCTGCCCATAGACAGTTGTTAAAAATCATGCCTCTCATGCCCGCTGAAGTCAGGAGCAAGACAGATGTGGGCCCACTCTCACCACTACTACCTAACATTTTACTGGAATTATCAGCCAACTCAAGAGAAAGATGTTAGCGGTCTAAGAATTATAAACCAACAGGTGAAATTATATACAGATGATATGACTGGATACCTGGACACCCAAGAGAATCAACTGAAAAATTAATGCGAAACAATTAAGACAATCAGTAAGGTAGCAGGATAGGAAAGCAACACACAGAAATCAATCCCCTTCCTATAAAGAATTAACAACTATTTAGAAGACAGGATGGAAGAGAAGACCCACTTACAACAGCAGCAATGAGAAAATACCTGGGCATAATCTCATTAAGAAATGTGCAAAACCCTCAAGAGGGAAACTTAAAAATATCCCTAAAAGACACAAAAGTGGACTTGAACCAACAGAAAGACATAGCATACCCTTGGATAAGAGAACATCATAAAGATGCCAATCCTCTCTCAGTTATTAAAAAAAAAACTTAATGGGATCCCAATAAAAATACCAGCAGCTTTTCTTCTGCAACAAGTTAAGCCAATTCAAAATTCCTACTGTCTGTAATAAAATCAACATGTCATTGTCAATTGTTTTAATAGGATACGGCTATAATTATGTCAATGATGTTAGAAATAAAGATTTTTAGGGTAAGAGAAAAAGATACAATTTTGAAAATCCAAGAAACTAAGGGAAAATACTATGTTACAAACTGCATTGAAAACATCAATATGAATGCATGATTTAGAAACTGTATAATTTATATTCTAGCTCCCTCAATTCAAATCACCTAAAAACAATACCAGTAGTAGTAACGGGCATCCCTAGGACCCAGATTTTGGTCTCTAATATCATTCCCCGCTGAAAGGAGCCAGGGTTCTATGAAAAATGGCTAATTCCGAGTCTAGGGCAGGGAAGGTACAAGATGAGCCTGGAGGACTCTTGCTACACCCAAAACCAAGGAATCAAACATAAGTGAGGCCATGTCAGAAAACACACAGGAGCCAGCCTGAGGGAGCACCCAGTGGTTAAAATTATGCACTTGAACATCAGAAAGAACAATAACTATAGCATATTAACAGATTGATATCAACAATAATAAATCATTCCATAAAGATACTTAAAAAGAGCAAGCCATGCAAGCGGCCATCCAAGGCACAATTGGTCTCACTTCACCCGGAACAAGAGGAGAAGGAAAGTCAGGAATAGGAGGAGGATATGGAACATGTATTGGGCAAATCTGCTGCAAAAGACCTCTTCAAAGTGCTGAAGAGCGAAGATGTAACCTTGAAGACTAAGGTGCACCTGACCCAAGCCATGGCATTTTCAAATGCATCATATGCATGCGCTAGCTGGACAATGAATAAAGAGGACTGGAGAATTGATGCCTCTGAATTATGGTGCTGGCAAAGAATACTGAATATGCCATGCGCTGCCAAAAGAACGAATAAATCTATCTTGGAAGAAGTACAACCAGAATGCTCCGTAGAAGCAAGGATGGAGAAACTACACCTTATATACTTCGGACGTGTCTGTCGTCAGCAGAGATCAGTCCCTGCAGAAGGACATCATGCTTGGTAGAGGGTCAGCGAAAAAGAGGAAGACCCTCCACGAGATGGACTGACAAAGTGGCTGCAGCGATGGGCTCAAGCATAACAATGATTGTGTGGATGATGCACGATGGGGCAGTGTTTCGTTCTGTTGTACACAGGGTTGCTATGAGTCGGAACCAATTCGATGGCACCTAACAACAACAACAACAGCATGGAATGTGCGGCTAACTGCCTCCACGAACAACTGCCTCCTTTGCCATGAGACCAGAAGAACGGGATAGTGTCCAGTGATCAATCCACTCTGTCAGCACCCTAACACAGTGGTAAATGTTAGCACCACATACCAGTATGTTCATAGCAGCACTATTCACAATAGCCAAAAGGTGAAAACAACGTAAATGTCTATTAGTAGATGAATGGATAAACAAGATGTGGTACATATATACAATGGACTATTACTCAGCCATAAAGAGAAATGAAGTCCCGATGCAAATAAAGAAACTCAAACCCATGTCTCCGGGGACATCTAGCTCAACTGGCGTAACATAGTTTATAAAGAAAATGGTCTACATCCTACTTTGGTGAGTAGCGTCTGGGGTCTTAAAAGTTTGTGAGTGGCCACGTAAGATACTCCACTGGTCTCACCCCATCTGGAGCAAGGGAGAATGAAGAAAACAAAGACACAAGGGAAAGACTAGTCCAAAGGACTAATGGCCCACAACTCCCACAGCCTCCACCAGACTGAGTCCAGCACAACTACAAGGTGCTCGGCTACCACCACCGACTGCTCTGACAGGGATCACAACAAGAGGGTCCCAAACAGAGCTGGAGAAAAATGCAGAACAAAATTCTAACTCACAAAAAAAGATCAGACTTCTTGGTCTGACAGAAACTAGAGAAAACCTGAGAGTATGGTCCCCAAACATCCTTTTAAACTAAGTACTGAAGTCACTCCTCAGGCTCACCCTTCAGCCAAAGATTATACAAGCACATAAAACAAACAATAATACACAAAGCTGAACCACGTATACAAGACTAAATGGGCACACCAGCCCAGGGGCAAGGACAAGAAGGCAGGAGGGGACAGGAAAACTGGACAAATGGAAATGGGGAACCCAAGGTCAAAAAGGGGAGAGTGTTGACACATTGCGGGGTTGGCAACCAATGTCACTAAATAGTATGTGTATTAGCTGTTTAATGAGAAACTAACTTGCTCTGCAAACCTTCATCTAAAACACAATTTAAAAAAAACAGCCACTGAAAACCCTATAGAGACCAGTTCTACTCTGAAACACATGGGGTCGCTATGAGTTGGAATCGGGGTGGGGGGGAACCAAACCCACTGCCTTCGAGTCGATTCCAACTCATAGTGAAGTCCTGATACATGCTAAAGTATGCATGAACCTTGAAAACGTTATGCTGAGTGAAATAAGTCAATTATGTTGTTGCTAGGTATCTTCAAGTCAGTTGCTATTCATAGTGACCCCGTGTACAACAGAACAAAACACTGCCCGGTCCTGCACCATCCTCATGATCGTGCTTATGTTTGAGCCATTGTTGCAGCCACTGCGTCAATCCATCTCACTGAAGGTCTTCCTCTTTTTCTCTGACCCTCCACTTTACCAAGCATGATGTCCTTCTCCAGGGACTGGTCCCTCCTGATAACATGTCCAAAGTATGTGAGACGAAGTCTCACCATCCTCCCTTCTAAGGAATGTTCTGGCGGTACTTCTTTTATAAAGGACAAATTATAAAAGGACAAATATTGTATGATCTCACCAATATAAAAATATCTAGACTAGGCAAAGGTACAGAGGCCAAAGTTTTATCAGTGGTTACCGGGGTGGGAGCGAGGGGGAAAGAGGGACTCTTTGTTCAGGAAGCAGTGAGTTTCTGCTTACGGTGATGGAAAACTTGTCAAGGATTACTGGTGAGGGTTACACAACATGATTCCTGCAACTGATATCACTAAACTGTACGTGTGAAGAAAAACAGCTGAATTGGCAAATCTGTTATATATACCTTTTTTGTTGTTAGCTGCTGTCAAGTTGACTCCAACTCATGGCAACCCCGTGAGTGTCAGAGTAAAACCGCTTCATAGGGTTTTCAGGGCTGTGATCTTTCAGAAGCAGATTGCCAGGCCTGTCTTCCGAAGCGTCTCTGGGTGGGTTCAAACCACCAACATTTTGACAAGTAGCTGAAAGCTTAACTGTTTGCACCACCCAAATAGCCCATATCTATAACAATAAAAAAGAATGTAGCATCCCTTCTGAGAAGTTAACCAGATACTGTGCATCTTCCACAACGAGGACACTTTCTCCTGAGTTATACAGCATCGCCTCTTATGTATCCCAGCCAAAATAAAGGTTTCCACTGGCAGGAAGTATCAGGGACAGGCGGGTATTTTACAGGATAACTGTCTTGCTAATTTAAGAAATCTGTGTTGTGGTTTAAGGTGCTCCCAGGTTAGCAGTGCCCCCAAGTGGCTGGGAGAAGCAAAAACACTGTTGAAAGAAAGTACTTTTATTCTAGGTCTCAAACTAGTCCATATACTTGAATCACAAAGAATATACAACAAAAAATAATCGAGTATACAAGGAAATAAGACATCATGAGCAAAATTTGACAAAGATGTCACATACTGGTATTATCTGACAGAGATTATAAAACGGCTGTGCTTTCTATGTTTAAAGAAATGACAATTCGATAGTTTCTAAAGACAACAGGAAAATATTAAAGAAAGACTAAAGATGGGAAAAAGAACCAAACAGAAACTCCAGAAATGAAAAAAATAAAATATCTGAAATTAAAAGCTCAATATGTGGATTTAACACGTATTAAAGCTGAAGATTCTATACGAGGTAACAGAAATTCAGAATAAGCATTTAGAAACTTTGAAGGCAATTTAACGGGGTTAAGTTTATGTCTACTGACTATAATGAAAATATCTCAGTTTATATTTTGTATTTCATTTTTATAGGAATCTGTTTTTATTATATTTTATGAAAGCAGTAGTCTATGATGAATTGAAGATTAAAACCAAACCAAAACAAACGGTCCCTCACCAGAGACAGTTTGAGACTCTGCTCTGGAATAAATTATGGCAAGTCACAAAAGGTTGAAAATTACAGATGATAATCTAAAAAAGACAGAAAATGAAACAGTCCAATACATGTTTTGACAGGAGTCTTTTCTTTAAAAGAGATGGATGTAGAAATAACTGAAAGGTGGTTGTTGTTAGGTGCCATTCAGTTGGTTCCGACTCACAGCGACCCTGTGTACAACAGAACGAAACACTGCCCCGTCCTGCGCTGTCCTCACAATCGTTGTTATGCTTGAGCCCATTGTTGCAGCCACCCTCATTCAGTGTCTTCCTCTTTTTCGCCGACCCTCTACTTTACCAAGCATGATGTCCTTCTCCAGGGACTGATCCCCCCGATAACACGTCCAAAGTATGTGAGACATAGTCTCACCATCCTTGCTTCTAAGGAACACTCTGGCTCTACTTCTTCCAAGACAGATCTGTTTGTTCTTTTGGCAGTCCATGGTATATTCAATATTCTTCACCAACACCATAACTCAAAGGTGTCAATACTTCTTTGGTCTTCCTTATTCATTGTCCAGCTTTCGCATGCACATGAAGCAACTGAAAACACCATGGCTTGGGTCAGGAGCACCTTAGTCTTCAAAGTGACATCTTTGCTTTTCAACACTTTATAAAGAGGTCTTTTGCAGCATATTTGCCCAGTGCAATGTGTTGTCTGATTTCTTGACTACTGCTTCCACAGGTGTTGACTGTGGATCCAAGTAAAAATGAAATCCTTGACAACATCAATATTTTCTCCATTTATCATGAAGTTGCTTACTGGTCCAGTTGTGAGGATTTCTGTTTTCTTTATGTTGAGGTGTAACCCATACTGAAGGCTGTAATCTTTGATCTTCATTAATATGTGCTTCAAGTCCTCTTCACTTTCAGCAAGCAAGGTTGTGTCACCTGCATATTGCAGGTTGTTAATGAGTCTTCCTCCAATCCTGATGCCACGTTCTTCATATAGTCTAGCTTCTTGGACTATCTGCTCAGCAAACAACTGCCTCTTGGTCTATGTACAGGTTCCACTTGAGCACAATTAAGTGTTCTGGAGTTCTCGTTATTCACAGTGTTATCCATAAACTGTTATGATCCACAGAGTTGAATGCCTTTGCATAGTCAATAAAACACAGGTAAACATCTTTCTGGCATTCTCTTCTTTCAGCCAAGATCCATCTGATATCAGCAATGATATCCCTGGTTCCATGTGCTCTTCTGAATCCAGCTTGAACTTCTGGCAGTTACTAGTAGGTGTACTGCTGCAACCACTTTCAAATGATCTTCAGCAAAATTTTACTTGCGTGTGATATTAATGATATTGTTTGATAATTTCCGTATTCTGTTGGATCACCTTTCTTTGGAATGGGCACAAATATGGATCTCTTCCAGTCAGTTGGCCAGGTACATGTCTTTCAAATTTCTTGGCATAGATGAGTGAGCACCTCCAGTGCTGCATCTGTTTGTTGAAACATCTCAATTGGTATTCCATCAATTCCTGGATCCTTGTTTTTCACTAATGCCTTCAGTGCACTTTGGACTTCTTCCTTCAATATTATCGATTCTTGATCATACGCTACCTTCTGAAATGCATGAAAGTTGACCAATTCTTTTTGGTACAGTGACTCTGTGTATTTCTTCCATCTTCTTTTGATGCCTCCTGCATCATTCAATACTTTGCCCACACAATCCTTCAATATCACAACTTGCGGCTTGAGTTTTTTCTTCAGCTCTTGAAGCTTGAGAAAGGCCAAGTGTGTTCTTCCCTTTTGGTTTTCTACCTCCAGGTTTTTGCACATTTCATTATAATACTTTACTTTGTCTTCTTGAGCTGCTCTTTGAAATCTTCTGTTCAGCTCTTTTACTTCATCATTTCTGCCATTTGCTTTAGCTGCTTTATGTTCAAGAGCAAGTTTCAGAGTCCCTTCTGACATCCATTTTTGTCTTTTCTTTCTTTCCTGTCTTTTTAATGACCTTTTGCTTTCTTCATGTATGATGTCCTTGATGCCATGGTCTTCGGTCATTAGTGTTATATGCATCAAATCTATTCTTAAGATGGTCTCTAAATTCAGGTGGGATATACTCAAGGTTGTACTTTGGCTCTCGCAGACTTTTCAAAATTTTCTTCAGCTTCAACTTGAACTTGCATATGACCAACTGATGGTGTGTTCCACAACTGGCCCCTGCCTTATTCTGCCTGATAATATTGAGCTTCTTCATCATCTCTTTCCACGGATGTAGTCAATTTGATTCCTGTGTATTCCATCTGGCGAGGCCCACGTATATAGCTGCCCTTTATGTTGTTGAAAAAAATATTTGCAATAAATAAATCGTTGGTCTTGCAAAACTCTATCATGCAATCTCTGGAGTCATTTCTATTACCAAGGCCATATTTTCTATCTACTGATCCTTCTTTTTTGTTTCCAACTTTCGCATTCCAATCACCAGTAATTATCAATACATCTTGATTGCTTGCTTGATAAATTTCAGAACGCAGAAGTTGGCAAAAATCTTCAATTTCTTAATCTTTGGCATTAGTGGCTGGTGCATAAATTTGAATAACAGTCGTATTAACTGGTCACCTTGTAGGTGTATGGATATTATCTTATCACTGACAGTGTTGTACTTCAGGATAGATCTTGAGATGTTCTTTTTGACGATGAATGTGATGCCATTCCTACTCAATTTTTCATTCCTGGCATAGTAGACCATATGACTGTCCTATTCAAAATGGTTAATATCAATCCATTTCAGCTCAATAACACCTAGGATATCAATCTTTATGTGTTCCATTTCATTTCTGACGACTCCCAATTTTCCTAGATTTATACCTAAAGACCTCAACATAAAACAAAAATTCTCACAACTGGACCAATAAGCAACATCATGATAAATAGAGAAAATACTGACGTTGTCAAGGATTTCATTTTCTTGGATCCACAATCAATGCCAATGGAAGCAGCAGTTAAGAAATCAAATGACATATTGCATCAGATAAATCTGCTGCAAAAGACTTCTTTCAAGTGTTAAAAAGTAAAGATGTCACTTTGAGGACTAACGTACACCTGACCCAAGTCATGGTTATTTTCAATCACCTCATAGGCATGAATAAGGAAGACTGAAGAAGAATTGATGCATTTGAATTATGGTGCTGGTGAAGAATACTGAATATTCCATGGACTGCCAGAAGAATGAAGAAATCTGTCTTGGAAGAAGTACAGCCAGAATTACTGCTCGTCATGGATTGAACTGTGTCCCCCAAAAATGTGTGTATCAATTTGGTTAGGCCATGATTCCCAGTGTTCTGTGACTGTCCACCATTTTGTCATCTGATGTGGTTTTCCTATGTGCTGTAAGTCCTATCTCTATGATGTTAATAAGATGGGATTAATGACAGCTATGTTAATGAGGCAGGACTCAATCTTCAAGATTAGACTGTGTTTTAAGACAATCTCTTTTGAGATATAAAAGAGAGAAGCGATCAGAGAGACACGGGGACCTCATACCACCAAGAAAGAAGCACTGGGAGCATAGCTCGTCCTTTGGACCTGGGGTCCCTGTGCTAAGACGCTCCTTGATCAGGGGAAGACTGATGACAAGAACCTGCCTCCAGAACCAATAGAGACAGAAAGCCTTCCCCTGTGACCTAATGCCCTGGATTTGGACTTCTAGCCTCCTAGACTGTGAGAGAATAAATATCTCTTTGTTAAAGCCATCCACTTGTGGTATTTCTGTTATAGCAGCCCTGGATAACTAAGACAATGCTCCTTAGAAGGATGGTGAGACTTTGTCTCATTTACTTTGGACATGTTATCAGGAGGGACCAATCCCTGGAGAAGGACATGATACTTGGTAAAGCACAGGGTCAGCCAAAAAGAGGAAGACGCTCAAGGAGATGGAATGATACAGTGTCTCCAACTACGGGCTCAAACACAGCAATGACTGTGAGGATGGCACAGGACCAGGCAATCTTTCGTTTTATTGTAGATGGGGTCACTATGAGTCAGAGCTGACTCAACGGCACCCAACAACAACAACAGACCTTTATGAAAGGAAGTTCTAAAGGACGTTTTTAAAAAGAAGGAAAATGACCGCAGATGGGAAGTCTGAGATGCAAAAAAGAATGAAGAATAAAGTTCTAAATAAGTGGATAAATTCAAATGATCATGGACAGACTGTTGTTGTTTTTAGGTTCCGTTGAGTCGGTTCTGACTCATATCGACCCTATGTACAACAGAACAAAACACCGTCCAGCCCTGTGCCATCCCCACAATTGTTGTTATGCTTGAGCCCACTGCTACAGCCACTGTGTCAATCCATCTTGTTGAGGGTCTTCTTCTTTTTCACTGACCCTCTACTTGACCAAGCATGATGTCCTTCTCCAGGGAACGATCCCTCCTGATAACATATCCAAAGTATGTGAGACGTAGTCTCGCCATCCTTGCTTCTAAGAAGCATTCTGGTTGTGCTTCTTCCAAGATAGATAGGTTCGTTCTAAAACAATAATAATGTTATCCACGATTAAAAAAGGTTGGAATTCAAGTACACAACACTGAGGAGATACTGAGAAGATGGCAGCAGAAGCATAGTTTTTTAATCTCTCCAACTTCCTGCATAAAATCAGGACAACTAAAATGGCAAAGCCCAAAAAGCCCATGGAAAACACTTACACAAAACTAAGTGAATATGAACTACCATGAAGCCCAGAATGTGAGCATAGGGAGATGAACTATCAACAGCGACAAGACATGTGAGATATAAGTGTTGGTGAGGAAGAGGTCAGAGAGAAGCAACAGGATGTCAACGGTCCTAACAACTCCAACAAGTTCTCACTCAGAAAGCTCGGTGAGCCCGACTGAGAACAGCAGCTGAAAATGGAAGAAGCCTCTCCCCTCCAACAGGAGTGCAAGGAGTCCACAGCGAAACCTGAAGGGGCTGGAATAAGTCTGGGCCCCATGAACTCTCAGAACACAGCAGCCTCAATTCCCTTCCAGAACTAAGCCACAACTGAAAGAAAGGGCTGACAGAAAGAAGAGAATCCAAAGTAAACAGGAGAGGAACAAGAGAGGAAATGGAAAAGAAGGTTCATGTAGACGCAGGGGGAGAGAAGTGAATCGGAGCTCAGAAAGTAAGCCACCATATTTTTCGCAAATTTCACAAAAATAACAGAAGATAGAGTTCTAAAACCCAAGCCCCTCTTCTCTAATTTACATATACATGAGCAACAGAAAGGGATCAAAGTCAAACCCCATACAAAGTTAGTGTAAGAAAAAAGAGACTAAGGAAGAGAATAACATCCCTGCAGGCAATAAAAGTATGCCAGAAAGACATCCCACTGAAGACATTAAAAACTGTAATCTAATAGTTCAAGATGAGCCAAAAGACATTAAGGGATTGATACGTGTGAAGGGACCTCATGAACCTTCATTAAAAAAACTCAGAAAAAGGTAATAGCTCAGAAAAAGGTAACAACTCTGTAAAGAATACAATACAGGGGAAACTAACACAACCTGTACAAGGAAAGGTCATGGAGGCCCCATGGACAGATCCAAACTCCCCGAGGGACTGAGCTGCTGGACGGAGGGCTCTGGGGACCATGGTCTCAGGGAACATCTAGCTCAATTGGCATGACACTACTTATAAAGATAATGCTCTACATTCTACCTTGGTGAGTAGTGTCTGGAGTCTTAAAAGCCTGTGAGCGGCCATCTAAGATACTCCACTGGTCTCATCTCTTCGGGAGCAAGTGAGAATGAAGAGAACAGGATACAATGAAAAGATTAGTCCAAAGGACTAATTGTCCACAGCTACCAAGACCTTCACCGGACTGAGTCCAGTATAGCTAGATGGTGCCCGGCTACCACCGCTGACTGCTCTGACCAGGATCACAACAGAGGGTTCTGGACAGAGCCGGAGAAGGATGTAGAGCATAATTCTAACTCACAAAAAAAAAAAAGAAAAAAAAAGACCAGATTTACTGGCCTAAAGGAGACTGGAGAAACCCCGAGAGTATGGCCCCCAGACACCCTTTTAGCTCAGTGGTAAAGTTACCTTCGAGGTTCACTGATCAGCCTGCGAGTGGACAGCCCAGTAAAACCATGAGAGTAACGAGGTACAGGAGTCCAGTGACAAGGCCCAGAAGGCAGAAGGGGAGTAGGAAGCTGATGATAGGGAACACAAAGTAGAGTAAGGATATTGTTGATGTGTTGTGAGATTGTTAACCATTGTCATAGGGCAACATTTGTAGTAACTGTCAAATGGGAGACTATTTTGTCCTGTAAGCCTTCATCTTAAGTGAGAATAACAGCATAATTAGAAGAGCGCAGTCAATGTCACTTAAATGTGTATGTAAAAAAAATTTTTGAAATGGCGTATCTTTGGCTATGTGTATTTTCACCAAAAAAAAAAAAAAAAAGTTGAGTATTTAGAGGGTAAAATGTTGTGGGGTTGTTAACCAATGTCATAAAACAGCATGTGTGTTACTGTTACATGAGAAACTATCTGTTCTGTAAGCCTTCACCTGAAGTACAATAAAATATTAAAAAAATAAAATAAAATAAAATAAATAAAAATAAAAAATAATTTAAAAAATGAAGACTAACTAGAAGGAATATAAGAGCGAATAAGCACAATATAAAATGCTTTAGAAGAATAGAATATGAAAGAGAAAAAATTAAAATAAAAAAAGAAATGACAAGGAAAGAGAAAACCAGCAAATATAAAAACAGGCAAAAAATATCCAATATTCATATAAGAGCCCCCAAAGAAGAAAACTGAAGCAAGGGAACAGAACAAATTCTAAAACAAAAAAAAAAAAAAAAACTTTCCTGAAAAACAAAACAAAAACCAAACACATTTGGTACTACATATTGAAAGAGCATAGCATGTATGTAGAAAATAAACCCAAAACAATATATTCTGAAATTGCTGCTTTAAAAGCAAAAAATCATTTAGGCATCAAAGTAAAGAGATCAAGTGTAGTATAAGGGAAAGAAAACTGGACTGACATCAGACTTTGACAGTAATGCTTTATTACAAAAGGAAATGGCACATCCTTACGATACTCATGAAAAGAAAATATGAGTCAAGGATTTTCTATCCAGAGTCTTTCAAGTCTGAAGTAGGAATCTGGAGAGCAAGCTTCTGAAGACCAAAACAACTGGAGAAATATAAGCATAAAGACTGGTGGTGAGCATTTAATATATATTTACATGTAGACCTAAGGATCCATAAGGGAAACCACAATGAGATACCACTTCACACCCACTAGGATGACTATTATCACAAAATACTAAGTGTTGGTGAGGATGTGGAAAAACCGGAACCCTCATCCACAGCTGGTAGGAACATGCAGCCGCTATGGAAAATAGCGTGGCAGTTCCTCAAAGAGTTAAACGTAGAAGTACCATAAGATCCAGCAATTCCATTCCTGGGTATATACACCCAAAAGAACTGAAAGCAGCAACACAAACATACACTTGTATACCAGTGTTCATAGCAGCATTATTCACAATAGGCAAAAGACGGAAACAACCCAAGTGTCCATCAAAATAATCCTGAATTTGAATTGAAAGTATCTGTATGAATTCATGACAAGCTATATCCTGGAAACATATGTTTTCTAGTTTGGGTCACTAAAAAGGCCTGCGAACAATGACCAGTCCAATAGTAATGATCATCCTAGTACCCAGACTATGGTCTTGAAATACCATTTCCCACTAAAAGAAACCAGGGCTTCTCAGGGAAATGGCTGATTTCTAAAATTTATATGGAAATGAAAAGAGCCAAGGCAATTACGGAAAAAAAAAAAAAAAAAAAAAAAAAAAACCGAGGGACTTACATTACCAGACATCAAGACCTACTGGGACATAATAGTGTTGTATTGATGCAAGGTTAGACAAATCAATCAACAAAGCAGTGCCTAGAAACAGACCCACATGTTTACAGTCACTTTATTTATGACAAAGATAATACTGCCAACAGGCAAAGGATGATCTTTTCAATAAAATGTGCTATGCCAAATGGACAGCCATATGGGAAAACTGAATCTTGACCTCTAACATCACAGCAGACACAAAAATCAATTCTACATGGATTGTACAGCAAAGTATTAAGAAAAAAAAAGTAGGCTAACATCTTCATTACTTTGTGGAAGGCAAAAATTTATCAAATAGGACGTTAAAAGTACTCTTAAAGTATTTATATCTTTGAGAGTGAAAATTCAAGACACAGAGCAGACAAAACTTACAATTCCTATATCTACAAAGGACTTATATCTGAACTCCTACAAATCTGATTTTAAAAAGATGTAACAATCCAACAGAAAAAAATGGATTCAAAGATTTAAATTGGCATTTCAAAAAGGAATATATCCAAATAGCAAACAAACATATGAAAAGATGCTCAACTTCATTTGTTTTCAATTAACCAGAAATTGAAACCAAAATGAGATACCATTATATACCAAAATGGCTAAAATGAAAGACAAACTATAGTGGAAAAAGGTATTTGAACACACATGTAAACACCAAAGAGTTCAAAGCCAGGATAAATAAAAAACAAATAAAAGAAATTAAGAAATGTCAGACAATCCAATGAAAAATGGCCAATAAACATTTGAAAAGATAAATGACCTCATCATAGAAATGCAAATTAAAACAATAATGAGGCACCACAATGAGATTGTGTGGTACTGGCATAAGGTAGGCATAACAGATCAATGCAAGAGAACTGTTGTTGTTAACTGCTGTTGAGTAAGCCTCTGACTCACAGCAACACCATGTGTTACAAAGCAGAACTGCTCCATAGGATTTTCTTGGCCATAATCTTTACAGAAGCAGTTTGCCAGGCCTTTCTTCTGCAGAGCTGCTGGGTGGGTTTGAACTGCCAACCTTTGGGTTAGCAGCCAGTTGCAAAGCACTTGCGCCACCCAGGCTCCTTTGAAAGAGAATTGAGAGTCCATAAATAAATCCTTACATTTATGGTCAACTGATTTTTGACAAAGGTGCTAAGACAATCCAATAGAGGAAAGGATAGTCTTTGCAACAAATGGTGTTAGGACAGCTAAATATTCACATCCAAAGATGAATTTAGACTCCTACCTCACATTATACACAAAACTTAACCTCAAACAGATCTGACCTAAATATAAGAATTAAAACTACAAAACTTCTGGAAGAAAACATAGGGAAAAAAAAATCTTCATGACCTTGGGTTAGGCAAAAAGTTCTGATACCCATGCCAAAAGCAAGATCCATAAAGGAAACACTTGATAAATTGGATTTCATCAAAATTCAAAACTTTTGTGCTTCAAAAGACACTATTAAGAGAATAAAAAGACATATCAGACTAGGAGAAAATATTTGCAAATCATGTATCTGATAAAGGACTCATATTCAGAATACATAAAAATCTGTTACAATTCAATAACAAGACAAACAACCCAGTTTAAAAATAGGCAAAATATATGACTAGATATTTCATCAAAAAAGACATATACATGGCTAGTAAACACAGGAAAAGATGCTTAATATCACTAGTCACTAGGGAAAATCAAATTAAAACCAAAGTGAGACAGACCGGAACCCTCATACATTGCTGATGGAAATGTAAACTGGTGCAGCCACTCTGGAAAGCAGTTTGGCAGTTTCTTAAAAAGCTAAACATAAACCACAAAACCAGTAATTCCACTCCCAGGTATCTATCTAAGAGAAATAAAATATATGTCTACCCAGACTTCTATGCAAATGTTCGTAACAGCATTATTCACAGTAGTCAAAAACTGGGAACAACCCAAATGTCCATTAACTGGTGAATGGATAAACAAATGTGGTATATCCATATAAGAGATATTGTTCAGCATTAAAAAGAAACAAACTACTGATACACGCTACAACACAGATGAACCTCAAAAACATTATACCAAATGTGCAAGACTACATACTGTAGGACTGCATTTATATGAATATTCAGAAAAGGCAAATCTGGAGACAGTACATCAGTGGAGCCTGGAGCTGGGAACAGGAGACTGACTGCAAACAGACTCAAGGGAACTTCTGGGGGGTGATGGAAATATTCTAAAACTGGACTGTGGTGATGGCTGCACAACCCTATACACGTATTAGAATAAAATTTCCACTTAAAATGCAAGAATTTTATTGTACGTCGATTGTATCTCAATAAAACAAACGAACAAAAAAGACAAATGCACTGCCATTAAGTTGATTCCGACTCACAACTACCCACAGGGTTTCCAAGGCTGTAATCTTTATGGAAGCGCATTGCCACATCTTTCTCCCAAAGAGTGGCTGGTGGGTTCTAACCGCAGACCTTTCAGTTAGCAGTTGAACGCTTTAACCACTGTGCCACCAGGGCTCCTATACCTCAATAATATTGTAAAAAAAAAAAAAAAAAAATCCTGTGACTTGAAAAGTTAAAAAAGAAAAAAGACAGTCAGACAGAAAGAAAGAAAACTATAGACAGAGCTGAAGTTGTACTTTGAGGAATATATGACTTTACATACACTATTAAAAACAAAAACTAAAAATAAGTGAACTCAGAATTCAACATAATAAATAAGGAAAGAATAAAATAACAAAAGAAGCAGCCAAAAGTAGGATAAGCAATTAAGGATAAAAGTGAAAATAAATGATATTGAAAACAAAATACTAGTAGAAAGAATAAATGAACTCCAAGTTGGTTGTTAGAATAGTCCAGTAAAACACATTTTTAAGAAACTTGTAAACTATGAAAAAAAGAGAAGGGTAAAATACATATATTCAAAATAAGAAAGGAGACATAACTATAGATGTAGAAGAGATTAAAAGATTCATTAAAGAATATTATGTACAAGTGAACACATGACCCACTCTAAACTGACCCAGTATAGAAGGAATCTACAGATTTATCATCAAGAAATGCACCAGGTCCAGCTGAGTTCTAAGGCCACCTTTCAACCCCATTTCATGGATTTTTTAAAACACATATATTATTCCACATTTTAGTATTTCTGAAATCAGAGTGCATCTTATAATCACTGCTAGTCTAATGGCAGCGTGAGAGAGTTGAGTAAAAACCACCTTCCGGAAAGTTGGGAACTACCCATATCTTAGATTTGATGAAATCCAGAAGTACAAAAAGGAAGAAAACTACAGACCAGCTTCATGTAGTAAAATATGGAAGCAAAGATTCTAAAGAAAATCAGTAACCTGAATGCAGTGCTGTATAAACATAGTAATGTATGGCAACAAAAGTAAGGTTTATTCCAGTAATGCAGGATTGTTCAAACCCAGAAAACCTATCAACACAGCAGCTACTATAACAACGTCTTAAAGAGAAAAATCATGTGGCATCTGGTAAAACTCAGCAGTGAACAACCAGTCTGCCCCAGCATGGCACCAACCAGCCAGAAAGGGTGCTGTATGGCCCTGCTATGTGGACTATGAAACATCATCCACCTGGTAAAGATGATTCACCAGAAACCAAGAGCCACCTTTGTATCAAATTAGGAAACATAGAAATCATTTGCTAAAATGGAAGAAAACAGGATGCCTGCTATCACCTCTATTATCTATGTTTTCACTGGTCCTAGCTAATGGCATAATAAAATTAACTAGTAAATGTTGATAAAAATATTTGAAGAGAGATGAAACTATTTAATTGCAAATGAAAGGATTATATATGCAGAGGAAACCCTGGTGGTGTAGAGGTTAAGAGCTGCAGCTGTTAATCAAAAGGTCAGCAGTTCGAATCCACCAGGCACTCTTGGAAACCCAGTGGGGCAGTTCTACTCTGTCCTGTAGGGTTGCTATGAGTTGGAATCGATTCAACGGCAACAGGTTTTGGTATGCGTTTTATATATGCAGACTTTAGTAAAAAAATTTACTAAGATTAACAAGACAATTTAGTAAGGTGATGAGACATAAGAAAATACTTAAAAAACAACAGTTTTTCTCTGTATTAACAAGAACCAATTAGAAGCAGAAATGGAAAAAAGTATACCGAGTTACAAAAACTAGATAAAGTACTTAGGAATAAATTTAATTGAAGGGTAAGGACTTATAAGAAAATAATAAAATCTTAGAAAGAGTCATAAAAAAAACCAGAAAAATGGTGGAGACATACCACATTGCTGGATGGGAAAAGGGTATCATAAAAGTGACAATTTTCTCCAAATTAATATATGATAACTTTAATGTGTTCCTGTTGTTGTTAGGTGCTGCTGAGTTGGCTGTGACACATAGTGACCTTATGTATAACAAAATGAAACATTGCCTCCTCCTGCACCAACCTCACAATTGTTTCTATGTTTGAGCCCAGCCACTGTGTCAATCCATCTTATTAAGGGTCTGCCTCTTTTTCACTGACCCTCTACTTGACCAAACATGATGTCCTTTTCTAGTGATGGTCTTTCCAGATGACGTGTCCAAAGCCATCCTCGATTCTAAGGAGCATTCTGGCTGTACTTTCTCCAAGACAGATTTGTTTGTTCTTCTGGAAGTCCATGGTATATTCAATATTCTCTGTCAACACCACAATTCAAATGTGTCACTTCTTTGGTCTTCCTTTTTCACTGTCCAGCTTTCTCATGCATATGAGGTGACTGAAAATACCACGGCTTAGGTCAGGTACACCTCAGTCATCAAAGTGACATCTTTGCTTTTTAACACTTGTTGGGGGAATGGTCTGCCTTTATGCCTCCCATCCAGGTTGCATAAGTAAAGGCCTTGGGCCCAGAACATTCTCTAATAAGGGGCTGGGAATTGGGTCACCTTCTCTCTCCCAGTTTCTTGTCCTTATCAGGAAAGCCTTCCCTTGTTCTGGGAGCACAGTAACTTACTCTATCTCTTGTGTATGTGCAGGCACCATGTGGCACCTGGACAATGCCACTTGTATGTCTGTTCCCTAGTGGGGAAGGAACAGGGTCTCTCATAGGGGTGGGCTGAAGGGGAGACAGGCTTCGCAAGGCCGAACATGAGCGCCCTCATGCAGTCCGCTAGTTCACTACAGCTTGCTAAGTCATCCTTATGTAAGTCCCTGGCTTATAGCCACTATTGTCCACCACCATTATAAAACCTCTGCCCTCCCACTGTGAAGTATGGAGATCTGCTGGGTCCTATGGCCACCTAGAACTTGCCTTGTGTGTAGGTCTCCCTAATAAACTCCTTTGCTGCCACCCTAGCATTGTTTTATCTCCTTCTTTGGTCTCTCGGCGCCCTCCATTTTTGGAGGCAAATTTCACATTACTGGTCCATGTCTGGACAACACTTTAAAGAGGTCTTTTGCAGCAGATTCGCCCAATGCAATCCATTGTTTGATTTCTTGATTGCTGCCTCCATGGGCACTGATTGTTGATCCAAGAAGAATAAAATCTTTGACAACTTCAATTTCTTCACTATTTATCATGATAAATTTTAATGTAATTCCAATCAATTCCTATTATTTCTGAACTGAATATAATTATTTTAACATATATACAGAAACACTAATATTTTAGAATAGCTAAGAAAGAATTACCCAACAAGACCAGTGGGGGCAGCGCCTTGACCAATAGGTAAGCGTGGAGAGGAGCTTACTGACTACGGTCCCTGCCTGCAATCAATACTCTGTATGCATAAAAACAATAATGTGTCCTGTCATGGATTGAATTGTGTTCCCCAAAAATATCTGACAACTTGGCTAGGTCATGATTCCCAGTGTTGTATGACTGGCTACCATTTTGTCATCTGATGTGATTTCCGTATGTGTTGTAAATCATATCACTACGACGTTAATGGATTGTTGGCAGTTATATTGATGAGATCTACAGGATTAGATAGTGTCTTAAGCCAATCTCTTTTGAAATATAAAAGAAAGAAGTGAGAAGAGAGACATGGCGACCTCATACCGCCAAGAAGCAAGAGCCAGGAGAGTGGTGCGTCCTTTGGAGCTGGGGTCCCTGCACTGAGAAGCTCCTCATCCAGGAGAAGACTGATGACAAGAACCTTCCTCCAGAGCCGACAGAGAGGCGGCCTTCCCCTAGAGCTGATGCCCTGAATTTGGACTTGTAGCCTGTTGGACTGTGAGAGAATAAACTTCTCTTTGTTAAAGCCATCCACTTGTGGTATTTCTGTTATGGCAGCACTAGATGACTAAGACATGTCCCAAAGCTAGTTGCCCTAAAATTTTCCTGGCTATGTGCATTTATCACTTATAATTTATCCTTCTGGGGAACAGTGAAAATTTATGTGTCTGTAGTCAACTGCATGTCATTCTTACTAGATATAATGAGGAAAAGAGGAACTTGGAGGTTGAGAATAGCAAGCAGAGGTAGAAAAGATAGCTTGGAGGAAGAGGTTTGTGCAGTAACTCCTTGAAAGAGATAAAGGAAGATGGGGAAGTACACTTGGGCCTAGACCTGTATTTGCACTTGCTCTGCAATGTGCATGAAAGGTGCAGGGGGCACATGCCTTCCATGCAGTTATCAAGGCAAGAGCCAAGCTCCAGCTGTGACTCGGTACTGGGGACACGGCTTGGAAAATAAAGGTTCAATAATAGTTATGCCAAGCCTTTTCCATCCCAGACATCCCTATTACTCTGACTCTGGGATTCCCGAGGGTACTGGAAGGAGTAGTCACGTGCATTTACTCATTTACTCCTTTACTGACTGTCTCCCACCATCAGGATGTTAGTTCCATGGGGACAGGGTTTTGTTTTGTTTAATGCTGTGCCCCTAATACCCAGAACAGGTCCTGTTTTAGTAGGTGCTCAAAAACTATTTGTTAAATGAATGCAGAGCATCAGAAAAGTATGGACTATTTGGGAGGGGGAAGACTCAAGAAGAAATGACTTAGTATGCATATTATCTACCACAAACCTAAACCACATATAAGCCAAACACAAGCACTGTAAAATAGTGAGAAGAGAGCCTGGATTTTTAGCAAGCGAGGGGCAAGAATTCTATCTACCCACCCATCCATCCTCCCATCATCTACCTTCCCTCCATCCCGCCCTCTGGCACATTTGTATCAAGTTCTGTTACATGCCAAATAGTGAGGAAGACAATAGGAATACAGCTGTAAGGAAGACAAACTTCTGGCTCTCATGAGTTCATACTCGACGAAAACTAATTGTAAAAGACCTATCCTTAGGAATTTAAGGTACGAAAAATGTTTGGGGTTTTCTTTATTGCACATACTAGTCTTATATTTTGGTAAATATAAAGGTTTTCAGAGGCTCACATTCACTTTAGGGCCCTTATCCTATTTTCCTTGGAAAAATTTTAAGTATCTCACATCAAAATCTCCCATAGGAAGACTTTCAGGGACCACACACCCTCACCTGGAAAGGGGTGATTGTGCCCGAGTAAAGTACAGAGCACTTTTCCTGACTAATCTCAGAGAAGGCCACTGAGTGAAGGCAGTACCCAATCACTCACAAAGGAGAAAGTCCCTGAAGTACTATAGTTACAATCCTTATTTCTCTGATATCAGGAAAATGAAGAGGTTCCACTATAACTTTTACAATTATTTTATCTGTTGTAACTCCTTTCTGAATTGCTAGAGTTTGAAAACAAATGAAAAAGAATTATTTTTTAAAAAACTGACTAGTTTTAATTACAATTAATATGAAAAGATTTTAAGACTTTCCTCTGTGTGTGTGTGTGTTTTTTTAGTGTATTATACCTATAATACATTAGTGGATTAGATTTTTATCTTAAATAGCTCTGAAATTTAAATTACTAGTTAAATAAATAAATTAATGGCATTCAATCTAAATAAACTCGCTAAAAAAGATACAAAACATATACACAAAGTATTAACACAGAAAATGTACAAGAAATGCAATGCTAGACAACTATCAAAACATTCTCCTTTCCCCCCACCCACCCAAATAGCCGAAATTTAACTTTTAAAAGACAAATAATGCAAATTACCTTTTAAAGATGGAAGTTTTTGAAGTTCTCTATTATTGCTGGTGTTAAACCTTGTGGAGTTCTGCCGTTTGTCTTTCTTCACTATGGGCTGAGGGACGGATACTTTTATTTTATTAGATGTTGCAGACTGGATAGCAACAAGGCTGTTTTTCCTGCTGGCAATCTGTTTCCAAAATAAAAAGAATTAAAATACAGAAAACACTATACACAAGTTTAACTCTGGGACAGTCTCCTCCCATGCCACTGTAAAATATGTAATTTCTTATAGTTGCTGGAGTTTGAGGCTCATATCCCATCACTCGCAATGCTAGACTTTAAGAGATTCACAGATATACCCAATTTTTCATATCTTCCTTCAAACTTCTGATTTCTAATTATTCAACCGATAGGCCTGGCGACCTACTTCCATAAAGGTCACAGTCAAGAAAACTCTGTGGAGCTCAGTTCTGCTCTGGAACACACGGTGTCACTATGAGTTGAGGCCAGCTTGACAGCAACTGACAACAACAGGCTAATATGGCTGGCTGAACAGTGGTCCCCAAGGATGACCACGTCCCAGTCCTTGGAATCTGTGAATGTGTTACCTTACTTGGCAAAAGGCACTTTGTAGATGTGATTAACTTAAGGAACGTGAGATGGGGAGATTATCCTCAATTTTTCATGGTAGGCCCTGTATAGTCACAAGGGTCCTTCTAAGAGGGTGGCAGGAGGGTCAGACAAGAGAAGACAACGAGAAGATGGAAGCAGAGAGATGTGAAGATGCTACACTGCTGGCTCTGAAGATAGAAGGGGCCTGTAGCCAAGAATGCAGGTGGCCTCTAGAAGCCAGAAAGGGCAAGGACATGGATTCTCCCCTAGAGTCTCCAGAGAGAGCGTGGCTCTGATGACTCCTTGATTTCGATCCAGTGAAGCCTATTTTAGATTTCTGACCTCCAGAATGCCAAGATACTAAGTCTGTGTTGTTTTAAGCCACTAGGTTTATGGTAGTTTGTACAGCAACCATAGGAAACTAATACAGTTGAATACCTCAAAAATGATAGGTTTTCCCTGTGAGCTAACCACTAAGCCCCTTAAAATCAGTAAATGTATGAAAGCATTTTCCCCTTGAATAGTCTCTTCAATAAATGGTGCTGAGACAACTGGATCTCCACATGCAAAAGAATGAAGCCGGGCCCATACCTCACACCATATACGAAAATGAACAATGATCTAAACTTAAAAGCTACGATCATAAAACTCTCAGAACAAAACATAGGGGTAATGCTTTGGGACCTAGTTTTTGACAATGGACTTAGATATGACACTAAAGTATAAAAGCCACAAAGGACAAAACAGATAAACTGGACGTCTTCAAAATTGAAAACTTTGGGGTATCAACGGACTTCATCTAAAAGTAAAGAGACAACTTACAGACTAGGAGAAAATTTTGGGAATCATAATATACAAATATATAAACAACCCTATAACTTAACAACAAAAAGAAAAACAACCCAATCAAAAAACGGGTAAAGAATGTGGACAGACACAGTCCATCAAAGAAAATATACAAACGACTCACAAGCATGTAAAAAGACGCTCAATGTCATTAGTCATCAGGGAAAGTCAAATCGAAACCACACTGAGACACTACTTCACCCACACTAGGATGGTTATTATCAGAAAAATGGAAAACAGTGAATGTCGGTGAGGATGTGGGGAAACTGGAATCTTCATCCATTGTTGGCGAGATTGTAAAATGGTACCGCCGCTGTGGAGCATAGTTTGGCGGTTTCTTCGAAAGTTAAACGTAGAATTACTATACCAAAAACCAAACCAAACTCACTGCCCTCAAGTCGATTCCAACTCACAGCAAACCTACAGGACAAAGTAGAACTGCCCCCACAGGGTTTTCAAAGCTGTAAATCTTTATGGAAGCAGACTGCCACATCTCCCATGGAGAAAGATGGTTTTGAACCACTGATCTTCTGGTTAGCAGCCAAGCACTTTAACCACTGTGCCACTGGGGCTCCTTAAAATTACCGTAAGACCCCAAAAATTCTACTCTTGGGTATATACCCCAAAGAAATGAAAGCAGGAACATAAATGTACCATGTTCACTGCAGCACTATTCACAATAGTCAAAAGGTGGAAACAACCTAAGTGTCCATCAACAGATGAATGGATAAACAGAATGTGGTACAGTACAACTCGCAAAAGCCAGAAACTGTGTAAGGTGGAAACCTGTCAGAGAAGGAAAACTCAGATATTTTCCACTAAAACGAGTGATAGAAAGTAGTAAGACTGCACTCTGTCAAAGGTGGAAAACTTGTGAGACCCCGAAAAACAAGGCAGTCAAGTGCCGGCTCTCACAGGTTTCACTGTATATACATACAATGGAATATTCTTGGCTCTAAAGAGAAATAACATCCTGATACATGCCACCACATGGCTGAACCCTGAAAACATTACGCTGAGTAAAGTACGTCAGACACAAAAGAACAAATACTGCATGATCCAACTTCTATGAAATATCTACAACAGGCAAGTGTGTAGAGAACAAAGCTTACTAGTGGTTATCAGGGGTGAGAGGGAGGGTGAAATGGGGAGTTACTGCTTAAGGAGCACTACGTTTTTGTTAAGGATGGTGAAAAAAACTGAAAATGTATAACGGTGAAGGTTACACAACATGGTGAACGTAATTAATGTTACTGAGTTGTACACGCAAAAGACGTTGACATGGCAAACGTTTTGTTATACAGCGAAACCTGTGACGGCTGGAATTCGACGGGACGGCCTTGTTTTTCCAGGTCTCGCAAGTTTTCCGCTTTTGACAGGGTGCAGTCTTACCACTTTTCTGTCGCTTGCTTTAGTGGCAAATATTTGAGTTTTCCATCTCTGACGGGTTTCCGACTTACACAGTCCTGGTTTTCACAGGTTTTACTGTATATCTTTTTACCACAATGAAAAAATGAAAGCAGCACTTTCCCCTCACCCATTGCCGTCGAGTCCATTCCGACTCACAGTGACATTATAAGGACTGAGTAGGGCTGCCCCACAGAATTTCCAAGAATCGACTTGACGGCAACGGGGTACTTTCCCCTTAAGCCTCAAGAAATGCTCTGCTTTCTAGGCATCTTTGTCCTCGCCGTCATCTAGAATGCGCACCCCCAGGCCACACAGCAGCACCAGCACAGTGAGGATGGCTGCCCGACGGTCCGTGCAGCAGCAGCGGAGGGTCCCCTGTCACCCATACAGGTCTAAGCGGATGAGCTGTAAAGGGACCCCTGTGGAGCCGAGATGTGCCCGGGGCCCCCAGTGCGAGGGTTCTCGGGACAGCTCCCTGCAGGCATGCGACTTTGGCATTCAGACCCACGTGCCGCCGCCCAGCAGTGACACTGACAGCTGCAGTGCTAAGTGTCGATGGTCAAGATTCTTTATGCAACTTATGCACCGCCCCCCACCCAGCCCCTCCAGTCTGCCCATGAGGAGCTCGCATCCTCACATGTGCTCTTTTAAAACGGTTATCAAACTCCATCCTAGAAACACAGACCCACTAAGTCACGGAGAGTAAAAACACCAACTCGAGCCTCAATCTCATTTGCTCTCACCCTTTGTTATGGGTTGAATCATGTCCCCCAAAAATGTGTGTCGGCTTGGCTAGGCCATGGATCCCAGTGTTGTGTGGCTGTCCTCCATTTTGTGATCTGATGTATTTATCCTATGTGTTGTAAATCCTAACCTCTATGGTGTTAATAAGGCAGGATTAGAGGCAGTTATGTTGGTGAGATGGGACACAATCTGCAGGACTGGGTTGTGTTTAGAGTCAGTCTCTTTTGAGAAACGGGAGAAGCAAGCAGAGAGGAGAGGGATCTCATGTCACCAGGAAAGAGGCACTGAGAGCAGAGCACATCCTTTGGGCCCAGGGTTCCTGCACTGAGAAGTTCCTAGACCAGGCGAAGGTTGATAGCATGGACCTTCTCCCAGAGCTGATGAAGGGAGAGGGCCTTCCCCTGCGGCTGGCGCCCTGAGTTTGGACTTCTAGCCTCCCAGACTGTGAGAGAATGGATTTCTGTTTGCTGAAGCCACCCACTTGTGGTATTTCTGTTACAGCAGTACTAGATAACTAAGACACTCTTAAATGAATTTTTTTTACCGAGAAATAAAGAGTTGCTTTGTTTTTTAATAAAGTGCTTAAGAATGCTTGGAAATAGTTTTCCAAGATGAGAGACTATCCTGAACAGTAGCCCGAATTCTGAACCCAGGGTGAGGGGTTAGCCACAGGTCCTCTTTCCTCCCACAGTATGCAGCTTCTTCCTCAAAATGTCCTTTCTTAGGGTTTGACTCTGACATATGTCATTCTTTCCACCTGACTGTGAAGGCACGGGCCGTTCTTCCTTAAAATTCTATCCTTAACTCACCTCATCCATGGAATCCTCCAAATGAAAGCTTTTCTACTCAGCTTCTTCTAAATACCCCCAGAAAACCCCAGTACAGCTATTCCCCACTTTTTGAAAGTTTGCTTTACGTCACTTTGGTTTTACAGAAGACCTACATCAGTACTTGTTTTTGCTAACCGAACGGAATCGGAAGAGGATTTTCCCTTTTAAAACGAAAAAAGGCAAAAAGCGCATTCAGTGTTTGTTTTGCAATGAGCCCTTAAAGAAGCAGTGCATACCCCAAGCAGTGAGAACGGCGTTGCCAAGCTCCTTCCTGGATACTACACTCAGCACCTCAGCATCAAGCTGCCACGGCTCTGAACTGTGTCTATAAGCATCTGCGCTTTATCTCAATTTATTTTGTGCATCCGTTAGCAAGACGCGTCCTAACGTGTCAGAAAAGCCTAAGAGGGCGCTAAGGGTTTTTTTTGTTATCTGGTATGATCTGGTAGGTTATTTTCTGGGTCTGGGAACACTCAACACTTTTTCCCATATAAAGGTACTTGCGTCTTCACTTTATGCCACTTCTGCTTATGAAAGATTTCATAGGAATGCTCTACTTTGGGACAGTGGGGAGAACCCGTATTTATTCTAGGTCACAAATAGCTACTCCGAGCAACTGTACCTGTTTTAAACCTTAAATTACATACACATTGTGCTCTAGTAGATTAAAACGTATCTTCTTTCGATTTTTCCATAATGCTGAATCCAGCGCTACATAATGACCTTGATAAACAATCAGGTCTAAAGATTAACAAAAACAGCTGCACCGCTGCCTTCCGCCCCAACAGGGAAATAAACTGTGCATCTTATGTAACAAAGCTCACGGGAGCAGGATTTGGCGATTGGGCTAATTCTTAACACAGAATCAAACCCACAGCTATTCACAGCCCACTGCAGGGAAACAGGGTGAGGTAAAGTTTCTAATGCCTGAGCAAATATCATCCCTCAGACCTGCTGACTACGAGCCACAGCATCTCCTTCACTCCTGCCTCACTTACAGCATCCTCCTCTGAGCAGGCAGAGTGAATTTCTGAAAAAGAGAGTCTGGTCCCATCATCTATGCTAACACAGGTCAACGCTGGGCCCATTTCCCCATGCTAACACAGGTCACTGCTGGTTCCTTCACCCACACTAACACAGGTCAGTGATTGTCCCATCACACCACGCTAACACAGGTCAGTGCTGGTCCCATCGCCCCACACGAACACAGGTCAACGCTGGTCCCATTGCTCCATGCTAACAGAGGTCACTGATTTCCCAGTTTTCATACACCAACAACCCTTTAGCTTAATCGCAGGTCTACAGAGCCCTGAGTACTTTGGTTACAAAGTTCCTCTCAGGTCTCGATCCACATCACACGCCTTCTCTGCCTTCTCCCACTCCTCCCACCTGGGCCTTGCCTGACATGGCTGCTACTGCCCCTTGCTGTCACACCCTGTGCTCAACCCCCTCTTTGTTCAGATCTCAGGGTGGTTCATGCTTTTCTAACGAAGCCATCACTGAACTCCCCAAGGCAGCTCTTGCCATGGGCCTCACAGCCCACAGCTTCCTTCCGTAACCCTGTCGTAGTGTGACTTCACATCCATCTCTGACTGTGAGACTGGAGTCCTCCCTGACTAGGACTGTCAGCGCCTGTATGCTTTGGACACACCTCTGTCCAGTCCTGTGGAGAGGAACACAGTGCTGATTAAGTGATGACAAAGGCCTCTGAGAGGGCCAGGGACGCCTTCTTTGAGGAACAGTGGTAAGACCTGAAGGAAGAGAAGGTAAAAGTGTGTGTGTGTAGGGGAGGGGAGGGAGAAGTGGTTTACAGGCAGATGCCACTGAGCGCTTGAGAACTCAGCAGGAACAGCCCACAGAGCAGAGCAAGAAAGGCAGTAAGAAGGCCGGAGGAGCCGAGGGTACCCACCAGAGCAGCAGGTGGAGCCGGCTGGCCCAGGTTAAGAATTCTGGGCAATCTCAAGGGCAACAGAAAGGCAAGCAAAGAGGTTTAATCAGGGCAATGACACGAACAGAGCTTCCTTTTCAAAGGATGACTCAAGCTCCGGAGTGGACTACATATTGCAGGGGGATGATAATGAAAGCAAAGTGATCAATAAGGAGGCTTTTCTAGGAAAAAGATGGGAGTTTCTGGGTGGTGCAATGGTTAATGCACTCGTCTGCTGACTGAAAGGTTGGAGATGCCTTGGAAGAAGGACCTGGCAATGTACGTCCAAAAAATCAGCCATTGAGAACCTTATGGAGCCCATGAACAAATGCCTCCTTTGTTATGAGACCAGGAGAACTGGATGCTGGACAGCTACCATTACTGAACATTTTGATCAAAGATTCCACAGAAGAATCCTGATCAAAAGGGGGAAAATACAGAATAGAATTTCACATTCTCATGGACTCCAGACTTTCTGAAGCCATGGAGGCTAGACGAACTGCTGAAACTACTGCCCAGGGATAATCTTTAAACCTTAAACCAAAAATATCCCCTGAAGTTATCTTAAAACCAAACAATAGTTTAGCTTAACTAGTAAAAAAAGTCTGCCTTGAGCATTATGCTTTTTTAAGGATTATATGAGATCAAGTTGACCATAGCAACTCAAAAGATTAGACAGGAACCTTAGGGGGCAGTGAGTTTATGTTAATGAGGGAGGAAAAGCTCAGAGAAGGAGGGTGAGAATGGTTGCACAACTTGAAGAACGTGATCAGTGTCACTGAATTGTCCGTGTAGAAACTGTTGAATTGGTGTATGTTTTGCTGTGAATATTCTCAACAACAACAAAATAATTAAAAAAAAAAAAAAGCCTATGGAGCACAGTTCTACTCTGACACTCAAGGAGTTGTCATGAGTTGGAGTCAACGCAATGGCAACTGTTTTTTTTTAGACAAAGATAAAAACGTCAGCATGGACAAGGGCAGAGGCAGGTAAATTTGAAAAACTGGACAGAGTCAGAAACATCTCAGGGTAAAAGCAAGAGGGTGGATGACAGACTGGGTATGTGGGGTGAGGGAGGAGAGGGAGTCAGTAAGAACGCTCAGCCTTCTGGCTTTCGCAGTTGGGTGGATGGTTAGGCATACCACCGAGACGGGAAAGGAAAATGGGGGAGAAGTAAGTTCCACCGTGAATATGCTGAGTGTGAGGTACGTAGGTGGCGATTCCAGCACATACAAGATGACCTCCTCTCTCCACTTCTTCCATAAGCGATTACATTTTATTCCCTTTATTACACTAATCGACAGCTGAAATGCTCTTTCTCGTTTAACTTCTTGGTTACTGTCTCTCCCACTCTGCCCATGAGACAGTGGCCTCCCCATGCCTGGAGGAGTGCCTGCTTGTCACACGGCAGCCACTCAGGAAATCCTGTCGGAACGGAAGGACATCTGTGCTGGAAACGTGCATTTGGAGGTCGCTGGCATCTGACACTTACTGAAGCCACAGGATGGGTAAGCCCTGCTGGCAGAGGGATGAGAACAGGAGAGCGACCAGGAAAAAACAAAGAACAGAGGGGCTGAGGGAAAGAGCCCATGAAGACGAGGACAAGCGGGGTGTGGTATCACTGAAGCGAACCAACAAAGTCTTTGTCCAAGTGCCACTGAGAAGACAGGGGTCTTGCAGATTCCGGACACGGAGTCAGGGTGCTGAGTGAGGAGTTTTGTGGAGCTGTGGAAGAGATGGCGACTGGAGGCGGCTGGAGCCAAAGAACAGCAGGGAGAAAGGAAGCGCAGACCAAGAGCATCAACAACTTGAGAAATGTGGCTGGGAAGAACAGAAGGGAGTTTGGGCACTGGAGGAAGAAGCAGGGCCAGAGGAGAGCCTCTGTCTTTAAGATGGGACAGGTCTGAATTTGCTTGAACGCTGACAGGACGGATGTGCAGAGAGGGAGATATGGTTGAGAGAATAACTGGGCAAGGAGCTGGGGTTTGGAGCCTGGGGTCTGCACTGAGAGCAAAACAGCAGAAGAAAAGGAGAGGTCTGACAGACACAGTAAATTTGTTAATCTGAGGCTTAAACTGCAGTGATTATCTGGTGGCTTCTTGTGTGTGGGGTGTGTGTGTGGGGTGTGTGTGTGTGTGTGTGTGGGTGTGTGTGTGTGTGGTGTGTGTGTGGGTGTGTGCGTGTGAAACAGAATGAGGTCATCCTCTAAGAATCAATCTTCACGGGGGATGAAAGAAGGGTCGAGGTTCGAGGAGAGTGAGGAAGGTCTGAAGGTCACAGAGCAGAGTGGAAAAGCAACATGCCTGGAGAAAGAGCAGTGATGAACCTCTCCTGAACTCCAAACATCGCTGTCCCAAAGGATACTGACCTACTAGTTGGAACCCACCCAGAGGCTCTCGGAAGACAGGCCTGATGATCTGCTTCCTATGGGTCACAGGCTTGAAAACCCTATGGAGCATGGTTCTACTCTGCACAGATGGAGTCACCATGAGTTGGAGTCGACTGGACAACAACTGACAACAACCTGGCCCAGACAAAGTCCTTCCCTCCCATGTGGCCTGTCTACTCCACAGATATTTACTGAGTCCTCATTCTGCTAGGCACCGTGAGTGTCACGGACACGGCTCCTGCCTTGTGGGGCTTACGACCTAGCAGCATACGCTTGGGAGCAGCTAATACATAATTCGCCTGTAACCCTCCGAGTCCTCCTACAAAGCTTTAGCATCATTATTTTACAGGCGAGGAACCGGAGCTCAGTGACTCACCTGGGCTCAGGCAGTGGGTGGTAGAGCCAAAACCTGAACTCCGCCTTGGACGTGGGATCCAGGGTTGATGCCACCATCTACCTCAACCCCTCCTCCCTTACACCCACACTCGAGCGACTCTACTCTCCGACGTCTTTCAAATTTCTCCTCTTCTGTAATTTTATCAGGAAGACATCAAACTAATACCCCCTATGTGCCAGATACTATATGTGATACACTGCTTAAGAGGTATTTCTGCCTTCAAAAAAAAGTCCAACCTGAATCTGGTCAAGCCGTGAGATCCAGCTACCAGTTTAAAGGAAATACAAGGGAAAGAGGAACACATTAGCAACCCACAGGATGCAGTCTGCAAAATACAGACTATGGGGAAATGACATCAGGGCTTCTCAACCTTGGCGCTACTGACATGTGGGTTCAGGTGCTTCTTTGTTGTGGGGGCTGTCTCCTACAACATAGGGTGTTTGCTGGCATCCCTGGCCTCTACCCACAACCAGAAAAGTCTCCAGACATCGTCTAGTGTCTCCTGGGGGCAAAATTATCATTGGTTGAGAATCACATCCTTCAAATGAACATCAACAACCAGATTTCTTTAATAACTAAACTGCAAAAAGAAAAAGAGAGAAGAAGCCTATAAGATTAATGGAAATTAAGGACAGATAATAACCAATGTAAGTACCTTATTTAGATCTAGACTCCAACAAACCAACTTTAAAAAAATTTGGTGGGGTGATTTGAACACATACTGAATATATATGGATAGTAAAGAATTACTGTTACATTTTTTAGGTGTGACAACAGTGTTTTGGTTCCATTTAAAAAGAGTCTTTATTGAAGGATACTACATATTGAGATTTATGAATAAAATATGATGACTTATCTATGTGAGGAGAGGGACGTGTGTGTGTGTTGGTGTGGCAAGGGGCAGTTAGATAAAACAAGACTGGCCGTATGCCGATAACTGTCGAAGTTGTGACGGGGGCATGGAGGTTCGTCATACTATTCCTTCAACTTCTATGTAAAAATAATCCATAATAAAAAGATTTTATAAAGAGAATTATGACAGAATATAATTGAACAACAGTATGGCAACAAACTGGATAACCCAGATGAAATGGAAAAGTTCTTATAGGCACACAACCTAACCAAAATGACTCAAGAGGAAACAAAGTCTCAACAGACCCACAACAAGTGAAGGGATTGAATCAGTGATCAAAAACCTCCCAACAAAAAAACAGTCCTGGACCAGATGGCTTCCCTGGGGAATTCTACCAAACTTTTACAGAAGGATTGACACCAATACTGTTTAAACTCTTACAAAAGATAGAGAAGGAAGGAATACTCTCTAATTCATTCTATTAAGCAAACATAACTCTGATATCCAAACCAAACACATACCACAAAAAAAAAAAAAAAAAAGAGAAAACTACAGGCTAATATCTCTGATGAATACAGATGCAAAAACCCTTAAAACAAAATACTAGCAAACAGAATACAACAGTACAATAAAAGAATCATACACCATGACCAAGTGGGATTTATTCCAAGAATGCAGGGTTGGTTCAATATTAGAAAATCAATGGAATCCACCACAGCAACTGAACAAAAGAAAAGAACCACATGATAATCTCTATGAATGCAGAAAAAGCATTTGATAATATCCAACACCCTTTCTTAATAAAAACCCTAAAGAAGCTCACGGAAGCAGCAGTCAGGAAATCAAATAATGTATTGCATTGGGCATATCTGCTGCAAAAGACCTCTTTAAAGTAGTAAAAAGCAAAGATGTCAGTTTGAGAACTAAGGTGTGCCTGACCCAAGCCACAGTGTTATCAATCGCCTCATATGCATGCAAAAACTGGACAATGAATAAGGAAGACCGAAGAATTGATGCCTTTGAATTATGGTGTTGGCAAAGAACATTGAATATACCACGAACTGCTAGAAGAACCAACAAGTCTGTCTTGGAAGAAATACAGCCAAGAGTGCTCCTTGGAAGTGAGGATGGTGAAATTCATCTTATGTCCTTTGGACATATTATCAACAGGGACCAGTCCCTGGAGAAGGACATCATGCTTGGTAAAGTAGAGGGTCAGCAAAAAAGAGGAAGATCCTCAACAAGATGGATTGAGACAGTGGTTGCAACAATGGGCTCAAACATAGCAACGATTGTGAGGATGGTGCAGGACCAGGCAGTGTTTCATTCTGTTGTACACGGGGTCGCTACAAGTCAGAACTGACTCGACAGCACCCAACAACAACAAAAATCCCAAAGAGTCCACAAGGTAACTTCTAGAGCTAGCAAAGTTGCAGGATACTAGGTCAACAAACAAAAATCAGTGGGGTTTCTATACATCAGCAGTGAGAAATCTCAAAGGAAAATTAGGGAAACAATTTCATTCACAATAGCACCTAAGAGAATAAAATTGTTGTTGTTAGGTGCCGTTGAGATCGCTGCGACTCATAGCGACCCTATGTACAATGGAACGAAACACTGCCCAGTCCTGTGCCATCCTCACAATTGTTGCTATGCTTGAGATCATCATTGCAGCCACTGTGTCAACCCATCTCATGGAGGGACTTCCTC
The DNA here is from genome assembly GCF_000243295.1 of Trichechus manatus latirostris. Taxonomy (NCBI): domain Eukaryota; kingdom Metazoa; phylum Chordata; class Mammalia; order Sirenia; family Trichechidae; genus Trichechus; species Trichechus manatus. Next base: position 10,253,672 of record NW_004443981.1, read on the forward strand.
TGTTTCATTGACCCACTACCTTACCAAGCGTGATGTCCATCTCTAGGGACTGGTCACTCCTGATAACATGTCCAAAGTGAGTGAGACGAAGTCTCACAAGTCTCGCTTCCAAGGAGCACTCTGGCTGTATTTCTTCCAAGACAGACTTGTTCATTCCTCTGACAGTCCACGGTATATTCAATAGCCATCGCCAACACCATCATTCAAAGGCATTAATTCTTTTTTGGTCTTCCTCATTCATTGTCCAGCTTTTGCATACATGAGGCAACTGAAAATATCATGGCTCAGGTCCTCAAAGTGACATCTTCGCTTTTCAACACTTTGAAGAGGTCTTTTGCAGCAGATTTGTCCAGCGCAATACGTCGTTTGATTTTTTGACTGCTACTTCCATGGGCGTTGATTATGGATCCAAGTAAAATGAAATCCTTGACAACTTCAATATTTTCTCTGTTTATCATGATGTTGCTTATTGGTCCAGTTGTAGGATTTTTGTTTTATGTTGAGGTGTAATCCATACTGAAGGCTGTAGTATTTGATTATCATCAGTAAGGGCTTCAAGTCTTCTTCACTTTCAGCAAGTAAGGCTGTGTCATCATCTGCATATTCAAGGTTGTTAATGAGTCTTCCTCCAATCCTGATGCTTTGTTCTTCTTCATATAATCCAGTCTCTCAGGCTATTTGCTAAGCATACAGACTGAATAAGTATGGTGAAAGGATACAATCCTGACACACACCTTTCCTGAGTTTAAACCACATAGTATCCCCTTATTCTGTTCGAACGACTGCCTCTTGATCTATGTACAGGTTCCTCATGAGCACAATTAAGCGCTCTGGGATTCCCAGCCTGGTACTGGTATGACAATAGAAAAAGAGACCAACGGAACAGAATTGAGAGTCCAGAAATAAACCCACACATCTGTGGTCAACGATTTTTGACATGGGTGCTAAGTCTACTCGATGGGGAAGAAGAGTCTCTTCAGTAAATGGTGCTGTGAAAATTGGATATTCACACTCAGAAAAATGAAATAGGATCCACACCTCACACCATACACAAAAACAAATTCAAAATGGATTAAGTACCTAAGTGTGCAAACTAAAACTATAAAACTCTTAGAAAAACAAGCAGGAGCAATGCTGTCAGGCCTAGCTTTCAACAATGGATTATCTAATAACAAAAGCACAAACAGCACAAGACAAAATAAATAAATGGAACCTCATAAACATTCAAAACTTGTTCATCAAAAGACTTTTTAAAAAAGTGAAAAGACAAGCTACCAACTGGGAGAGTATCTTCAGAAACCATGTATCCAACAATAATCTAATAACCAAAATACACGTAAAACTTCAACAACTTAACAAAAAGACAAATTACTCAATCATAAAATGAGCAAGGGACTTGAATAGACATTTCACCAATGAGGACATTCAAATGGCCACCAAACACATGAAAAGATACTCAGCGTCATTAGCCATCAGAGGGATGCAAATCAAAACCACAATGAAATACCATTGCACGTTCACTAGGATGGCTAGAAGCCCTGGTGGCTTGATGCTTAAGAGCTCGGCTGCTAACCAAAAGGTTGGCAGTTCAAATCTACCAGCTGCTCCTTGAACACCCTATGGGGCAGTTCTACTCTGTCCTTAAGAGTCGCTATAGGGTCGACTATGAATCAGAATCGACTTCACGGCAAGGGGTTTGTTTTTTTCTTTAGGATGGCTAAGATAAAAAAAAAAAGAAAACAACAAATGTTGGCAAGGATGTGGGGAAATTGGAACCCTTATCCATTGCTGGTGGAAATGTCTCATAGGCACGCAAAAGCTGAACAATGAATGAGGAAGACCAAAGAAGAACTGATGCATTTGAATTCTGGCGTTGGTGAAGAATATTGAATATACCATGGACTGCCAGAAGAATGAACAAATCTGTCTTCGAAGAAGTACAGCCAGAATGCTCATTAGAAGTAAAGATAGTGAGACTTCGTCTCACATACTTTGGACATGTTATCAAGAGGGACCAGTCCCTGGAGAAGGACATCACGCTTGGTAAAGTAGAGGGTCGGTGAAAAAGAGGAAGACCCTCAATGAAACAGATTGACACAGCGGCTGCAACAATGGGCTCAAGCATTAACAATGATCGTGCACTGTTTCGTTCTGCTGTACTCAGGGTGGCTGTGAGTCGGAACTGAGTCAACACAGCTAACAACAACAATGCTGAGCGAAATAAGCCAATCACAAAAGGACAAATACTGTATGACGTTACTTACATAAAAAGACAAGAAAAGGCAAATGTATGGAGACCAAAGATCATCGGTCATTTGTTGGGAGGGAGGAGGAAAACGGGGTTAACGGTGATGGAAAAATCACATTAAGGGTAGGGTTGCACAGCCGATTACAGTAATTGCTGTCAGTAAGTTGTACACTTGTAAAATCTTGAATTAACAAAAGTTGTGTGATAGATATACTTACAACAAAGACAAAAAAATAAAAAAGAGTAGCTGCTGAGGCTGTTTATGTACAACCAAACACCTCATGGGATTTGGTTCCCTGGCTTGGAGGTTTAGGGTCATGGTTTCATGGGACATGCCAGGTAATTGGCCTAATAACATATTTAGTCCTTCTGTTCTACCTCCTAGATCACTGCGTAGTGCCTGGGGTCTTAAAGGCTTGCAAACGGCCATCCAAGGCACAACAATTGTCTCTATTCACCTGGAATAGAGGAAGAAGGAGAGTCAGGAATAGGAGGAGGATATGGAATGTGTGGCTAATTGCCTCCATGAACAACTCTCTCCTTTGCCATAAGATCAGAAGAACTGGATGTTGTTTCTGGTAGATGCTGTCGAGTTGGTTCTGACCCATAGCAACCCTAGGTACAACAGGACAAAACACTGCCCCGTCCTGCGCCATCCTCACAATCCTTGTCATGTTTGAGCCCACTGCTGCAGCCACTGTGTCAATCCATCTCATTGAGGGTCTCCTTCTTTTTCACTGACCCTCTACTTTACCAAGCATGATGTCCTTCTCCAGGGACTGATCTCTCCTGATAACATGTACAGTTTGTGAGACGTAGTCTTGAAATCCTTGCTTCTAGAGCATCCTGGCTGTACTTTGGGTATAGAACAGGATGGTGCCTGGCTAACATCACCGAACTTTTTTTTTTTTTAATTGCACTTTAGATGAAGGTCACTGAACATTTTGATTAAAGACTCCATAGAAGAATTCTGATCAAAAGGGGGAAAATGCAGAACCGAATTTCAAATTCTTATGAACTCCATACTTTCTGGAACCATGGAGGGTAGATGAATCCCTAAAGCTATCGCCCTGAGATAATCTTTGAACCTTGAACCAAAAATATCCCTTGAAGTCTTCTTAAAACTGAGCAATAGTTTAGCTTAACTACTGAAAAAAAGGTCTGCCTTGAACATTACGCTCTTTTAAGAACTATCTATATGGGAGCAAGCTGACAACTGTAACTCAAAAGACTGGATGGGAAGCTTCGGGGGGAGTAAGTTTATGTTAATGAGGGGGGAACAACGCAGAAAAGGAGGGTAAGAATAGTTGTACAACTCGAAAAATATAGTCAATGTCACTAAATCGAACATATAGAAACTGTTGACTTGGTGTATGTTTTGCTGTGTATAGTCTGAACAACAAAATAAATAAAATTAAAGAAAAGAAAGAACAATTATAGTAACTGGCTGTACAACTCTACCCTTAACCAATGTGACTTTTCCATCACCGTTAACACCACTTTTCACCCTCCCTCCTGCCCCTGATGAACTTTAGTCTCAGTACATTTGCCTTTTTTGTCTTTCTAATAATAAGTGAGGTCATACAATATTTGTTCTTTTGTGACTGGCTTATTTCACTCAGCATAATGTTTTCAAGCTCCATCCACACTGTAGCATGTATCAAGACTTCATTTCTCCTGCTGGCTGAGTAGTATTCTAAAGTATGTATGGACTATATTTTGTTTATCCATTCATCTGTTGATGGGCATTTAGGTTGTTTCTACCTTTAGGTTATTGTGAATGGGGCTGCAGTGAACATGGGTGTCCAAGTCCCTCTTTGAATCTCTGCTTTCAGGTCTTTTGGGTATGTATCTAGGAGTGGAATTACTGAGTCATATGCTGACTCAACGGCACCTAGTAACAACAACAACATGGCAGTCCTATTTTTAGTTCTGAGGAACCTCCACACTGTTTTCCACATCTGCTGTACCATTTTGCATTCCCACCAGTAATGAATAATTGTTCCAATTTCTCCACAACCTTGCCAAAATTTGTTATTTTCTGTTTTTTTTTTTTTTAATCTTAGCAATCCTAGTGGGAGTGAAATGGTATCACTGTGGTTTTGATTTACATCTCTCTGATGGCTAATGACGCAGAGCATATTTTCATGCATTTGGTGGCCATCTGAATATTCTCTTTGGTGAAATGTCATTCAAGTCCTTTGCCCATTTTATGATTGGGTTGTCCTTTTGTTGTTAAGTTGCTGAAGTTTTATATACATTTTGGTTGATTCTTATCGGATATATGGTTTCCGAAGATATTCTCCCAGTAGGTAGCTTGTCTTTTCACTTTTTTGGTAAAGTCTTTTGATGAAGAAATGTTTTTAATTTTTATGAGGTTCCATTTATTTATTTTGTCTTTTGCGATTTGTGCTTCTATTATTATATTAGATAATCCATTGTTAAAGTCTAGGCCTGACAGTGTTGCCCCTGCATTTTCTTCTGAGAATTTTATGGTTTTAGTTTGCACATTTAGGTACTCAATCCATTTTGATTTTGTTATTGTGTATGGTGTGAGGCATGGATCCTGTTCCATTTTTCTGCACGTGGAAATCTAGTTTTCCCAACATCATTTACTGAAGATTCTTCTTTCCCCATCAAATGGACTTAGCGCCTTTGTCAAAAATCAGTTGACCATAGATGTTTATTTCTGGATTCTCAATTCTGTTCCATTGGTCAATGTGTCTATTGTTACGCCAGTACCAGGCTGTTGTGACTACTGTACCTGTACAGTATGTTTTAAAATCAAGAAGTATGACTGCCTCCTACTTTGTTCTTCTCTTTCAACACTGCTTTGGCTATTTGGGGCCTCCTGCCATTCCATATAAAGTTGGGGATTGGTTTTTATATTTTTGTAAAGAAGTCTGTTGGTATTTTGATCACGATTTCGTTGAATATACAGATTGCTTTGGATAGTACTGACATCTTAATAATACTGTCTTCCCATCCATGAACATGGAACATCTTTCCATTTATTTAAGTCTTCTTTAATCTCTTTCAGCAGTGTTTTATGGTTTTCAATGTATAAGTCCTTCACGTCCCTGGCTATCTTTATTCCTAGGTATTTTATCCTCTTAGATTCTATTGTAAATAGAATTGTTTCCCTAACTTCCCTTTCAGATTTCTCATTGCTAGTGTATAGAAACCCACCTGAATTTTGTCTGTTGACCTTGTACCCTGCAATGTATCCCATTACCTCTTGACTGGATTATGAGAACAGTAACTTACCTCGTCTTTTCCCTAACTCTATTTTTATACTGCTAGCAGATTTACCTCTCTAAAATATAGATCAGACTACTCTCCTGCTCAGAAATGTCAATTGCTCCCTACTGCCTACAGGAGAAGGTCCCAACTCCTTAGCATGGAATCGAAGGCTAGCTACTGTCTAGCCTAAACCTACTTTTCCAGACTCATCTCTTAACCCTATACTTCGGGTGTGACAGGCTATGCTCAGATTCTCTAATGTTCTCTGAACACGTCCTGTTTCAATGCCTGTTTTTTTTTTTTTTTTTTAAAATTGTGTTTTAGATGAAGGTTTACAGAGCAGATTAGCTTCTCATTAAACAATTAAACACTGTTTTGTGACATTGGTTTCCAATCCCATGACATGTCAAAACTCTCCCCTTCTTGACCATGGGTTCCCTATTATCAGCTTTCCTGTCCCCTTCTGCCTTCTCGTCCTTGCCCCTTGGTTGGTGTGCCCATTTAGTCTCATTTTGTTTTATCGGCCTGTTTAATCTTTGGCTGAAGGGTGAACTTCAGGAGTGACTTCAGTACTGAGTTAAAAGAGTGTCTGGGGGCTCAATGCCTGTTCCTGCAACCCAAAATGCCCTTCTCCCTCCCAACACCCCCTCCAAAGCTTCTGAAATACTCAACCTCAAATCGTACTGCAAATATCACTTTTTTTTTTTTTAAACACTTCCCCCATCTCCTCACCCCTGCAGGCAGACCTGACCATCTCTTTGGCACTCTTAAGGTATTTCATTTATCTGTATAACATGCCTTGAATCACAGGTCTACTCTATGTAGAAATTCTAAGCTTTCTGAGAGCAGGGACTGGTTCTCAGCACCTTTCATCTGCAGCACTCCTGCAGTAGCTCACTGAGTGTGCTGACTCTCCTTCACTCCATCCTTGCCTCTTAATTCCTTCATTCCACTCTTCTACTACTTGCACAAGCAGTCACACACCTTGTGCTCTGGAGCCGAACGACCTGCCCTCCTGGACAAGTCCATTCTCACATGTCTTTTAAGATCTCTTAGGAGCATTTCATCTGCTCGCTTCAGCTTTGTTCTGGGAAACTTCCCTGACTGCCCCAGACAGAACCCGGAGTCTCCTCCTTCTGTGACCCCCCAATGGCTCTCTTCCTGTTGTCCTGTAACAGTGTGTCTTGCTCCAACAGTAGACTGGTAAGTTCTCTGAAAGAGCTGGTCTTTTCAACTATGAACCCCCAGAGCTGAGGCAGCGCCAGGCACACTGCAGGGAGGAGCCCTCGTGAAATGGATGAACCAAGGCCCAACTTCTCGCACACTGTTCCTGCATGGCGCGGCCCTATGACACCCTCAATTCTTCTAGGTTTAATAGCGTACATCTACATGAGTACCAGGGAGTGCCACTAAGGGCAGTGTGCTTTACAGGTCAGTCGTTCTCCACACTGGGTAGAAATGAGGGCCTGACCCATGGAAGACACTGATGTCAGCTGTACATTCAGTGATGAACACAGGTGTGGCTCCCTACTTTAGGTGTTTACTCATAAAATAAAAACTGGGTATCTATCATGAAATTACAAGAAATCTTTCTAAGGAAGTATGGTGCTGTGTAGCCTCCTGACTTCGGTCAAACCTAAACAGACTCGATTCTTCCTTTTGGTGACTGCTCTGGAAGGGAGGCTGCAGGTCGTTGTTTTTTTATGTATTCATGCAATGAGGTGAGAGACGTCCCAGGGTTTACTTCACTCTCTCTCCTTTATTTTTGGTTTAATGATGGGAAACTATTTATCATACTCAGTGAGAACCAAATCAAAACAGCTGACGCTTCCTTTCACTAGAAGTCGCTGAAAGTCCCCAGGAGGTTTCTGAGCGAGCGCCACCTCCCCACCTACAAAGCAGCTGCACATTTAGCTGCTTTCTAGATGGAATGTGGGTGGCTTTGGGATGGTCTGAAATGCTACTGGAGGCGCTCTAACTGAAGCTGTACCCACAAAGTGGAAGCTGCCCCTTCCTTCCAGGGCCTCCTTACTAAAGAGACAGCAGGGCTCTGGGTGAGGGCTAAGATCCCTGGGTGGTGCAAACTGTTTGTGCTCAACTACTAACCTAAAGGTGGGTAGTTGGAACCCACCTAGCAGTGCCATGGAAGAAAGACCTGGTGACCTGCTTCCATAAAGATTACAGCCAAGAAAACCCTATGGGGCAGTTCAACTCTGTAACACATAGGGTTGCCATGAGTTGGGATCGACTTGATGGCCACGAGTTTGTTTTTTTGGGTTTGGGTGAGGGCTTGTCTGCCACAAGTTTGTTCTTTCGATTTGGGTGAGGGCTCATCTGTTAACATGGAGCTCCTGGACTCTTGCTTGTTGACAGTGGCGGTGCTGGGGGTCCCCCGAGAGCAGGGGAAGGTCAAGTGGCTGAGCCGGGTGGCCGAGCTGCCGTCTCCTGGGCCTGGCCCCCGCCATACACTGCTCAGCACACGCGCAAGTGCAGAGGGAAAGAGCAGTGTGCACCTCGGGTACAATGCCCTCTCCCCACATCTCCAGACAGAGCAGCCATTCTTCCACGGCAGCCAGTGCACAAAGAACTCGAAGCAGGAGAACAAAAGCCTGAAAGAGCTGCCAAAGCTTTCCCTCACCGAGGCTCTCTTCAGCCGCCGCAAGTTCTAACACGAAACACATCAACCCTGAGTGTCCAAGTGCCCAACTGTCACCCCCACCACCCCACGATGTCCTATGCAGGCAGGCAACAGTGCTCCCAAAATTTTGGAGTAAAAAAATATCTGGATGGCAGCAAGATATGGGTGTTTGTTAGATTCTCTGTGCTGCTCTGCACGTCTGAAATATTTCATTCAGACAACAAAGTGGGGAACTGGACTTGTGGCAAAGCCTGCCTCCTGGAGGTTTTACCACGTAAGGGATCACTATGCTACACAAGAAACTGTTTCCCCCTCATTCAAACACTGCAATTCTAAAATTCACACCTAGATGTGAGATACAACTGTTCCATCGGGCAGGCCCAAATCACTGGTCTCTGATCACTTCTAGATGATGAATGGCATCAAATACAAAGGAATACCCTCTGTCCAAGCACAGCCACCGTTTACCTCCAAAGACGGCCCAAGAACAGAGCCCACAGGGCAGCAACAGCACCCAGCCTCTTGTCAAAAAGGCCCTCTGAGCACTGAGCCTGATCTGGATTCTACCAGGCTAGGACTCGGCAAATGACAGTCCAGGGTCCAAATCTGGCCCACCGCCTGATTTTGTAAATAAAGTTTTATTGGAATCCAGCCACGCCTGTTTGTTTACATATTGTCTATGGCTGCTCTCCTGCTACAACAGGAAAACTGAGTAGTTGCGACAGAGACAGTACACCCTACAAAGCCTAAAATATTCATTCTCTCTGTTACAGAAAAGGGAGCCCAGGTGGCGCAGTGGTTAAGAGCTTGGCTGCTAACCAAAAGGTCCGGCAGTTCGAATCCACCAGCCGCTCCCTGGAAACCCTATGGGACAGTTCTATTCTGTCCTACAAGGTCACTATGAGTCAGAATTGACTCGACAGCAACAGGTAATTGGAGAAAAGGTTTGCTGAGCCCTGCACTAGGCCAGTTTCTGGCTAAGAGGTGGAAATAAAGAAAAGACAGAAGAAATTTTCCTGTCCACACACACTTATCACCAAACCTCGTGAGCCCACTGAAAATAGGAATGAAGGAATAGGAAAGTTACAGCCTCCAAAAGGAGTCCTTGGTGGTGCAGTGGTTAAGAACTAAGGCTGCTAACCAGAAGGTTAGCAGTTCAAATTCACCAGCCGCTCCCTGGAAACCCTTTGGGGCAGTTCTACCGTCTCCTATAGGGTCGCTATGAGTTGGAATCAGCTTGATGGCTATGGGTTTTAACCTCCAATAATGACAAGATCTGCGAGAGGAGTGGATGCATCAGGACACAGCGCTCATCAGATTTGGCACCACGGAGAGCAGACAGAGGTGTGGCTGGCAGAGCAGGGCAGGTAGCCTCCAGCCCCAAGCCACAAACAGGGGTGGGGCTGGAGGTGAGAAGGCAGGAGGTCTGCCCCCACAGAATGCCTAAGAGGCTCAGGACTCAGGGACTCTGGGGAGGGCAGAAGTGAGAGCAGGGGCTGAAGGGAAGGGAACTCATTTTTGGCCTGAACACTGATCTGTCCATTGCCACCCTTGTCCTCCTCCCCAGTCCCTGCCTGCAGAACCATGGTGAATGGGTGTTTACAGGAGAAAAACCAAAGTAGTCTCCGAAGAAACCAAACTATGAAAAACTAAGGCCCCTGAGGGTAAAGCGCTCTGCATTCGGACTGTTAGGGGTCAAACACCACAAGAGCCAGCTGTCAGCAAGGCCCAAACCCAGCGTCCAGCTGACAGGCTCCCCCAAGAGCAGAGCCAGCTTTGCCATTGCCTCCCTCTCCGTGCACACCTGCAAACAAGCAATCCCCACGTCTGTGAGGGCCATGTCTTCTTGCTGCTCTCCCTGTCTCAACCCTGCCTTCTACTCTCCACACAGCAGCATGAGATATTTCTAAATACTTAAGTCAGATCCCATCACTTCTCTGCTCAAAACACCCCAATGGCTTCTTGTCACACTCAATATAAACCCACAACCCTGATGACCAGTGCTTACAAATCCCACTCGGCCTGGCCTGTGCCCACCTCTCTGGCTCCATCTCCTCCCAGTCTCCCATCCCCACTTCTCCTAAACTAACTTGCCGTCTTTTGGTGGGACACTCCAAGTACGCTTCTGCCTCAGGGCCTTTGCACTAGCTGCCGCCTCTGGCTGGAATCTCCTCCCAGATCTTTACACTTCTGGCTCCTTCTTTATACTCAAGCCTCACCTTTAACATCATCTCTTTGGTGAGATCATCCCTGACCACCTGAAGTGGACTCCTGGCCTTTATCTCAGTGCCGCCAGGCATGGTCCTGCCCCCCAGGGGTATCTAGAAATGTGTGAGTATAGTTTGGGTTGTCACGATGACTGGAAGGTGCTACTGGCGTCTACAGCCCCAAGGCCATCCCTCCTGCAAAGTGGAGACACCCACATACCAAGTGTCAACAGTGCCCCTTAGCAAAACTCTTGTCACTATACTCAGCTTTAGTCGTTGTTGTGTGCAGTCGAGTCAATACCGACTCACAGCGACCCCGTGTGACAGAGCAGAACTGCTCCAGAGGGCTCCTCAGGCAGAACTACTGTTGCTGTTAGGTGCCGTCGAGCCTATTCTACTCATAGCAACCCTGTGTACAACAGAACAAAACACTGCCCAGTCCTGTGCCATGCTCACAATCATTGCTAGGTTTCAGCCCATTGTTGCAGCCACTGTGTCAATCCATCTTGTCGAGGATCGTCCTCTTTTTCGTTGATCGTCCCCCTTACCAAGCATGACGTCCTTCTCCAGGGACTAGTCCCTCCTGATAACATGTCCAAAGTATGTGAGACGAAGTCTCGCCATCCTGGCTTCCAAGGAGCATTCTGGCTGTACTTCTTCCAGGACAGACGTGCTCATTCTTCTGGCAGTTCACGGTACATTCAATATTCTTCGCCAACACCATAATTCAAAGGCATCAAATCTTCTTCAGTCTTCCTTATTAATTGTCCAGCTTTCGCATGCATATGAAAGCCTGCTGCTGTCGAGTCGATTCCAACTCATAGAGGCTACTGAAAATACCACGGCTTGGGTCAGATACACCTTAGTCTTCAAAATGACATCTTTGCTTTTCAACACTTGGAAGAGGTCTTTTGCAGCAGATTTGCCCAATGCAATACGTCGTTTGACTTCCTGACTGCTGCTTCTGTGGGCGTTGATTATGGATCCAAGTAAAATGAAATCCTTGACAACTTCAATCTTTTCTCTGTTTATCATGATGTTGCTTATTGGTCCAGTTGTGAGGATTTTCCTTCTTTTGGTTGAGATGTAACCCATACTGAAGGCTGTAGTCTTTGATCTTCATCACTAAGTGCTTGAGGTCCTCCTTGCTTTCAGTAAGCAAGGCTGTGTAATCTGCATACTGCAGGTTGTTAATGAGTCTTCCTCCAAACCTGATGCCACGTTCTTCATATAGTCCAGCTTCCCAGACTACTTGTTCAGTATACAGACTAAGTATGGTGAAAGGATATAACCCTGATGCACGCTTTTCCTGAGTTTAAACCATGAAGTATCCCCTTGTTCTGTTCAAATGATTGCCTCTTGGAGTACGTACAGGTTTCTCATGAGCACAGTTAAGTGTTCTGGAATTCCCATTCTTCACAATATTATTCATAATTTGTTATGACCTACACAGTCAAATGCCTTTCCATAGTCAATAAAACACAGGTAACCATCCTTCTGGTATCACTGCTTTCAGTCCAGATCCATCTGACATTACAATGATATCCCTCGTTCCATGTCCTCTTCTGAATCTGGCTTGAATTTCTGGCAGTTCCCTGTTGATGTACTGCTGCAACCACTTTTGAATGATCTTCAGCAAAATTCTACTTGTGTGTGACATTAATGATGATGTTCAATAATTTCTGTTGGTTCATCTTTCTTTGGAATGGGCCCATATATGGCCCTCTTCCAGTCAGTTGGCCAGGTAGCTGTCCTCCAAATTTCTTAGCACAGATGAGTGAGCACCTCCAGTGCTGCATCTGTTGGTTGAAACATCTCAATTGGTATTACATCAACTCCTGGAGCCTTGTTTTTTAACCAGTGCCTTCAGTGCAGCTAGGACATCTTCCTTCAATACCATAGGTTCTTGATCATATGCTACCTTCTGAAACGGTTAAATGTTGGCCAATTCTTTTTCGTACAGTGAGTCTGTGTATTCCTTTCATCTTCTTTTGATGCTTCCTGTGTCGTTCAATATTTTGCCTACAGAATCCTCCAAAATTGCAACTAGAGGCTTGACTTTTTTCTTCAGTTCTTTCAGCTTGAGAAATGCCGAGCGTGCTATTCCCTTTCAGTTTTCTAACTCCAGGTCTTTGTACTTTCATTATAACACTTTACTAAGTCTTCTCGAGCCACCCTTTGAAATCTTCTGTTCAGCTCTTTTAATTCATCATTTCTTCCATTCACTTTAGCTACTCTGCGATCAAGAGCAAGTTTCAGTCTCTTCTGACATCCATTTTGGTCTTTTCTTTGTTTTCTATCTGTTTAATGACCTTTTGCTTTCTTCATGTATGACGTCCTTGATGTCATCCCAGAACTCATCTGGTCTTCGGTCATTAGTGTTCAATGTGTCAAATCTATTCTTGAGATGGTTTCCAAATTCAGGTAGGATATACTCAAGGTCATATTTTGGCTCTTGTGGACTTGTTTTAATTTTCTTCAACTTGAACTTGAACTTGTATATGAGCAATTGATGGTCTGTTTCGCAGTTGGCCCCTGGCCTTGTTCTGACTGATGATATTGAGCTTTTCCATCATTGCTTTCCACAGATGTAGTTGATTTGATTCCTGTGTATTTCCTCTGGTGAGGTCAACATGTATAGTTACGGTTTATGTTGTTGAAAAGGTATTTGCAACGAATAAGCTGTTGGTCTTGCAAAATTCTATCATGTGATCTCCAGCATCACTTCTACCATCAAGGTCATATTTTCCAATTACCGATCCTTCTTCTTTGTTTCCAACTGTCACATTCCAATCACCAGCAATTATCAATGCATCTTGATAGCACTTTTGATCAATTTCAGACTACAGAAGTTGGTAAAAATCTTCAATTTTCTCATTTTTGGCATTAGTGGTTGGTGCATAAATTTAAGTAAGAGTCGTATTAACTGGTCTTCCAATCACTAACAGCACTGTACTTCAGGATAGATCTTCAAATGCTCTTTCTGATGAATGCGATGCCATTCCTCTTTGCCATTCCCAGCGTAGTAGACCATACGCTTGTGTGATTTAAAATGGTCAATACCAGTCCATTTCAGCTCACTAATGCCTACGATATAGATCTTTATGCATTCCATATCATTTTTAATGACTTCCAATTTTCCTAGATTCATACTTGGTATATTCCACTTTCCAATTATTAACGGATGTTTGCAACTGTTTCTTCTCATTTTGAATCTGTCAGTTTGTTGTACTGTGTGGTAGCCTGTGTGTTGCTGTGATGCTGGAAGCTATGCCACCGGTATTTCAAATACCAGCAGGGTCACTGATAATGGACAGGTTTCAAGGAGCTTCCAGACTAAGACAGACTAGGAACAAGGACCTGGGTGGTCTACTTCTGAAAAAAATTGGCGAGTGAAAACCTTATGAATAGCAGCAGAACATTATCTGATAAAATGCGGGAAGATGAGTCCCTCAGGTTGGAATGCACTCAAAATACAACTGGGGAAGAGCTATCTCCTAGTCTACTTAAATGACATGGATGGAGTAAAGCTTTTGGGACCTTCATTTGCTGAGGTGGCAAGCTGTACTAGGGTCCTCAATAAATACCAGGTCCACAAGTGCAGGGCTCTGTTCTGCCCCGTGTTGACTCCCAGCTCTGTGGAGGTGGTCAGCACACAGCAGGCGCTCAGAGCAACTTACTTGGTGACTATGATGAACACGCAAACTGGAGGGACGCCTGCCAAGTGAAAGACAACAGCCAAGATCAAGGGAGGGAAGTGACACGGAGAGACAGAAAGATGCATTCATTGAGCAGAAGGGAGCTTAAAAAACTCTAGTTTCATTCTTAGGATTTGATAAGATACTATATCTATTAAATTAGCCAGGTTGTTCTGAGGGAAAAAAAAGAACAGAAACAAGAAAGAGTTCTTGAATACTAAAAACCGTCTGCTGAGATAAAAACTTCAGTAGAAGAGCTGAAAGTTAAAATCAAGGAAACCCATAAAAAAAAGATCAAACCAGAATACATAAGAGAAAAGATAAGAGGTACATAAACTCAGTCTACAAGATTTATTGCCTAAGTCCTAAGAAATTCCAAAAAAACGGGACAGGAAAAACATAGCAGAAGAGATTATCAAAGAAATAATCAAAGAGAAAGTCCTCAAGCTAAAGGACAAAGGTTTTAAGTTCAAAAGGGCCCACCTGTGTGCTGGGCAAAACGAATGAAGACTCACACCTAGACATGCCCCTGTGAAACTTGAGATCATTATCAGAGATTCCAGACAGAAAAACGGGTCACCTACAAATGGACTGTCATCAGATGTCTTCCTCAGCAACAGGATGCTGGGAGACAGGCGAGCAATGGCTAAAGAACAGGATTTTCCTGCTAGGATTCTGCTCCCCAACTATTGATCACAGGAGAGGGTGGAATGCAGAAGAAAGACATCTCCAGATATGCAAGGACTCACAAGATTTACTTCACGTACCCTTTGCAGGAAGTTACTTGTAACAAACAAACTCCAAGCAAAACAAGGAGTAAACCAAGAGGAAGATACAACATCCAGGAAACGGTAATTGCAGCCTAGGAAGGCAGTGAAAGAAAGTCCCAGAAAGATGCCTGTTATAGAGAACAATCATTCTAGATTAGAGTGGGAGGATGGGAGCTCCAGGAAGGAGGTGTCCCAGAAAACAGAGGGACTGATAGAACAGAAAATAACATGAAGTGTGGAAATTGCTGATACAATAAAGTCAAACAGTACAAGAAAAAAAGAAAGGCAATTAGAAACTCTAGAACAACAGAAAGGAAGTATAATGGTATATTTACCACGTAGCTAACAGTTATATATTGATTTTCAACTTTCATAAATAACCGACAGACAAAACACAGAAGGCTTAATTATGGTCACAGAATATAATGTTATCAGCCTAGGCAATGCATGAGTAGATAACAGAAGCTGAAAGGTGAAAGGGGAAGGAGAGCTGGAGGGAGAGTTAGGGTGCAAATATGTTCATCTTACAAAGTGGACAGTGAAGAGATTTCCATAACTGATGAAAAATAAATTAATGTGTAACTATAATACAGTTTCAGGAGAAACTGATAGAGGAACTAAAAACTAGTGATGTAACTATATTGGGAGGGTAGGGGAAGTAAGGTCAGCTAAATCATCTACTAAATCAAGGGATTAATAGATAATATATGGTGCTGGTGGTGTTAGGTATGGAGCGCTGGTGGCACAGTGCTTGAGAGCTTGGCTGCTAACCAAAAGGTAGGCAGTTCGAAACCACCAGCCGCTCCTTGGAAATCCTATTGGGGCAGTTCTACTCTGTCCTATAGGGTCACTATGAGGTGGAATCCACTTGACAGCAACAGGTTTGGTTTTTCTTGTTGTTAGGTGCCGTCAAGTTGATTTTTAACACATAGACACCCCCCGTGACAAAGTAGAACTGCCCTATAGGGTTTTCTAGGCTGTAATCCTTACTGAAGCAGATGGTCATGTCTCCTGTGGAGCTGCTGGGTGGGTTTGAACCACTAACCTTCTGGTTAGCAGCCAAGCACTTAACCGCTGTGCTACCAGGCAAGCTTCTTTCATCTAACATTTGAACAACTGCTATGTACCAGGTATGCTTTCCTCTGGCTGTTGTTCTCTTTGTCTTTACTCTCACATGCCTAAGTGGCATTTATTTTTACCTTGATTGGGGTTTGCAGAGCTTCTTGAATCTGTGACTTGACGTCTTTCATCAGTTTTGGAAAATTCTGGGCCATTATCTATTCAAATATTGTTTCTATCCCATTCTGTCTCTCCTCTCCTTCTGGGGCTCTAATCACACACATGTTAAGAGATTTTCACTGCATCCTATATACAGATTGTTGTTTCTCCAGGGCTGCTGGTCTCTCTAGGCCACAGTCCTATGGAAATGGACTTTCCATAGCCTGTGTGTCACATGTGGAGGGTTCTAGAACGCAGGCTGGACGTGGACCACGCAGTGAATAGGGCTTCCTTCCCATACCACCACTGTGCTCCCTTTTCTTCTCTTCTTCCTCTTTCCCCTCATTTTATCTACTCCCTTCTCTTTTGTCAATTTATATTTCTTATTTGTCTTTAATCTTAAGTTTGATATTTTGATATATAAAAAGAGTGATACCTAGTCAAAGTTTAAGTTAAAAAGCGTGCACATTAGAATTATTTTGGAAAATACTGCTAGGATCTAATGAAGCTCTTTACAGGTAGAAAGTTCAAAAAAACCCACTGCCATCAAGTCGATTCTGACTCACAGCGACCCTATAGGACAGAGTAGAACTGCCCCACAGAGTTTCCAAGGAGTGCCTGGTGGATTCAAACTGCCGACCTTTTGGTTAGCTGCGGTAGCACTTAACCACTACACCATGAGGGTTTCAGAAAGTTCCATGGAGCTAGTAATGTTCTATATCTCTGTGCAATACAGGATCCACTAGCCACATGTGGCTACTGGGCACGTGAAATGTGGTTAGTGTCAATGAGGAACTGAGTTTTAAATTTTACTTAGTTTTCATTAATTTAAAAATTCAAATCGCCGTATGCGGTTAATAGTTAACATCAGCTCAGACCTAACGTCTTTAGAGCAACGATGTCACTTTGAGGACTAAGGTGCACCTGACCCAAGCCATAGTCTTTTCAATCACCTCATATACATGCAAAAGCTGGACAATGAAAAAGGAGAACAGAAGAAGAACTGATGCACTTGGACTGTGGCACTGGCAAAGAATATTGAAATATACCATGGACTGCCAGAAGAACGAACCAATCAGTCTTAAAAGAAATACAATAAGAATGCTTCTTAGAAAACAAGACACAAGAGAAACATTAGTCCAAAGGACTAACGGACCACAACTACCACGGCCTCCATCAGACTAAGTCCAGTACAACTAGATGGTGCCCGGCTACCACCACTGACTGCTCTGACAGGGATTACAACAGAGGGTCCCGGACAGAGCTGGAGAAAAATATAGAACAAAATTCTAACTCACAAAAAAAG
This sequence comes from Trichechus manatus latirostris, assembly GCF_000243295.1. Taxonomy (NCBI): domain Eukaryota; kingdom Metazoa; phylum Chordata; class Mammalia; order Sirenia; family Trichechidae; genus Trichechus; species Trichechus manatus. Next base: position 10,271,000 of record NW_004443981.1, read on the forward strand.
ACCAGACTTACTGGCCTGACAGAGACTGAGAAACCCCGAGAGTATGGCCCCCCTTTTAGCTCAGTAATGAAGTCACTCCCGAGGTTCACCCCTCAGCCAAAGATGAGACAGCCCCATAAAACAAAACGAGACTAATGGGGCACAATAGCCCAGGGAGAAGGACTAGAAGACAGGAGGGGACAGGAAAGCTGGTAACACGGAACCCAAGGTCGAGAAGGGAGAGTGTTGATACGTTGTAGGGTTGTTAACCATTGTCATAAAACAATATGTGTACTAACCGTTTAATGAGAAACACCTGTTCGGTAAACTTTCATTGGAACTACAAGAAAAAAAATTTAAAAAGAATGCCTCTTGGAAGCTAGGATGGCACGACTAGCTCACTTCCTTTGGACACATCATCAGGAAAGACCCATCACTAGAAAAGGACATCATGGTTGGTAACGTAGCAGGTCAGAGAAATGAGGGAAACCCTCCGTGAGACAGACTGATATAACAGCCCCAACAATGGGCTCAAAGATCCCAGCCACCATGAAGATGGTGCAGGACTGGGCAACATTTTGTTCTGTTATACACAAGATTGCTAGAAGTCCAAGATGACTGGATAACAACTAAGACCACTTGTAGGCTGGAGGGTGTCTTAAACCAATCCCATTAGAGATATGATAAACCTCATCTTTAAAAAAAAAACAAAAAACACATACATATGATGAAACAAAATTCAATGACCTCAAGCGAATAAAGCATTTCCCTCCCTAAAGTTTAATTTCTAGGCTTGCTCTCTCACTCCCCCAGGTGGTAAAAACTAGGTTGACAAGTTGGTTTGGATTTGGGAAGCACCACTTCAAGGCAGCGGTTGTTCTCAAGCCTATCCAAAAAGCGAGTCACCGGGAAGTCTTTGCTTAACCCAACATACTGATACAAAGAATGAAAGATAATTCAGCTTTAATGTTGGGCCAGATCAGACATCATCGTACCCTGACCTTTGGTGGGTACTCAATATTGAAGGAAACACTGGAGACTTTTTATAATCAAAATCTCCCAGTGAATTTTCCCTGTGACTTAGAAAATATCATCATGATTCACACTGATGGCAAAATGACTCACTTCCTCTATGAATGCAGGTAGAAACCTCTCCACCATTACACCCCAGGGCGACAGGTTTGCATTCACTCTGCAGCAGTGACAAGGGCATGCTTTAATATATGAACTCTGTGCTTCTTCTATGAACTGGAAAACACTAGATTATTTCATAGAATTCACTTGCTGGACTCTGCCTAGAATTATTCATTATGTAACGGAGCTTTAATTGAAGAGATGCCGGCTGATCTAACCTAACGGGTTTACCTACAACACCTACTCTAGGTCGCACACTCTTTCTGGAATGCTGTAATTTAACGGTCATCCTGTGTTTGCTTAGATACTTTTAAACATCTGATTTCCTCATCCCAAGTTTCCGTTGACTCTTTACAGAAGATGTGCTCCATCTTATCCCATCCCCTTAGCATCTCCAAGGCAGTACTGAGTAGAGGGCTAGATTACTCCCAGGCCTGCTGAACGTCCAGAAGTAGCACGTGTTACATGTCCCAAAATAACCAAGACAGCCGATACTTAAGTGCTTAACAGGTTAGGACTACGTTATCCTTTTTATCTTCCCCAGTGCGCAACACAGTGCTTGTACCATAACAACGCTCAAAAGTACACGTGTTTGTGTATATATATACATACGTATATGTACATATGAAAGTTAACTGACAAATATTCCCCAAACAAATTTAAATTAAGAAATGTAAAGCACCAAAGATTATATAGAAACCTCATATTTAAATGGAAATTCTATTTTGAAATGCTTTAGTTAAAATAAGATCTTCCAAAAGTATACTTTTCACCACTGACCTCTGGTAGTAAGTATGTAAAAGCAAATTAAAAACAAAAACAAAATACTCCTCTTAAAGCTTTTACAAAACATTAGAAAAAGAATTAAGTACCATAATCTTCTACTTGAATATAAACCAAAAAATCCCATTGCCGTCGAGTCGATTCCAACTCGTAACAACCCTACAGGACAGAACAGAACTGCCCCATAGGGTTTCCAAGGAGCGGCTGGTGGATATGAACTGTCGACGTCTTGGTTAGCAGCCAAGTTCTTAACCACTGCGCCACCAGGGCTCCACTTTAATATAATGCTATTTATTTAAGACAAATTATACAGAATAAAAATTCTCTATTAAAATTCTCTTTAAAATAAAAAACAAAAACAAATCAGTTCCTGTGGAATCGACTCCAACTCATGGCAACCCCATGTGTGCAGAGTAGAATTGTTCCATAGGGTTTTCAAGGCTGTGACCTTTCAGAAGCAGAACTGTCAGGCCTTTCTTCCGAGGCACCTCTGGGTGGGTCTGAACCACCAACCTTTCAGTTAGCAGTTGAGTGCTTAACCATTTGCGTTACCCATGGCCTACCAAAATTCCCTTAGAGGATCAAAAAGATGATGAGGAAATAAGCCTCTTAACCAAAAAAAAAAAAAAATTTTTTTCCCTTATTTACAGCATCAGAAATGTCAGCAACCTAACTGATTTGAAGCTCTCCTTCCTACACAGCTTTAAAATCCACCAACCAAACACCTCCGACTCCAGGCCCTACTATGTATGGGAAGTACAAACAAGAACAATGAATTGCTGTCTCAAAGACTCAACAATCTAGGTAGCAAGGCCAGTCACGGGTAAACAAAGTTAGTCCAAGGCAGTATAAATGGCAAGTAACTGGTACGGAAAATGACTGCTTTACACACTTAAAAGATGGAAAACTATGGTCCAAGATGGGGAAAAAAGCTTTAAGTTTCAGAATAAATGAACTTGAGCCAGAGCTAGAAAGATGAAAGGATTTAGAAAGGCATTAGGAGGATGGGAAAAACACTCTACAGTAGCTGTTCTCGAAGTGTAGTCCAGAGACCCCTCCCACCCAGGCTTCCACGAGGTCAAAACTGCTCACATAACTTGAAGACATCGTTTGTCTTTCAAATAATCATTATGTAGAGTTTTCCACAGGCCATGTGATATCAAAACAGGCTGAAGGCAGAAACAGACAACTCAGTTGTCTTCTGCAAAGCCATAAATTATAGAGATTTGCAAAAATGTAAAGCAATGCCACTCTCCTTAGTGAATCTGCAAAAAATATTTTTCATAAAAACGTGATTTATGTAATGGATGTATTATTGCTATTATTAGATAAAATAAAACATATTTTTAAATCTTCAGTTTTTAATATAAAAAATACTGATAGACATAACCCATGTAAATAAAAGCTCTTCAGCTCCCTGGGTGACGCAAGTGGTCTGCACTCAGCTACTAACCTAAAGATTGGCTGTATGAATCCACCCAGCAGCACCACAGAAGAAAGGCCTGGCAATCTGCTTCTGTAAAGATGATAGCCAAGAAAACTCTGTGGAGCAGTTTTGCTCCACACAGGTCTAACACATGGGTCGCCATGAGTTGGAATTGATGGCAATGAGTTTGTCTGTTTTGAAGGGGTCCTGACAGTAGAAAGCTTGAGGACTACTATTCCACAGGAAGGACGCATATACTCAGGCGAGTATGTAGCAGGCATGATTTGCAAGCAAAAGTGCACGCTCTGTGGAGGCGTCTTTTTAGAAAGGTGGTTCTCAACCAGGGGTTAGGGTGCAATGTCCAGGGGCATTCCTGATTGTCACAATTGGAGGGGGTGGGGCGCCACTGGCATCTGGTGGGTAGAGGCCAGGGATGCTCCTGAGCAACCTACAAAGCACAGGACAGGCCGCCACAACAGAGAGGTATCTGGCCTCAAATCCCAACAGTGCCGTGGTTGAGAAACCCTGGTCTAAGGCAGTGGTTCCCACTCAGGAAGCACCCCGCCAGGGTCTACCAACCACCCAGCCTGTAACGCAGCACGGGAGTGGGAGTCAGAGAGAGGGAGAACCAGCCGCTTCCTCCGAGCCGAGAACAGCTCACAGCTGCCCCTCCAATGCTTTCCCAGTCGACTGTCCTCTCTGCAGAGCTTCCGTCTTTCCAGGGTACCTGGACTCTAAGCAGATAATGGGACCAGTAAACAAAGGCATGGCAATTAAAAGCAGGAACTCCCATTTCCTACATAATTACATATTAATTTCAAAAATATGTTTAAAGTGCTACTTCTTTTGGTCCTCTTGGAGGTCTCATTGCAACCCAGCTTAGAGCTGTATGGAAAAAAAGTTGAGAATAATGGAAAATGCAGCCTGAAAGTCCCCTGATGAAAGCCACAAACTCAGAACTCAGTCTACGTTGTCGTTGTTGTTAGGTTCTGTCAAGTCCATTTTGACTCACAGTGACCCCATATGACGAGTAGAACTGTTCCATGGGGTTTTCTAGGCTGTAATCTTTAGGGAAGCAGATCGCCGGATCTTTTTCCCACAGCGCTGCTGGGTGAGTTCGAAGCAACAATCTTTTGGTTAGCAGCTGAGCACTTAGTCGTTGCACTACCAGGGCTTCTCAGACAGTGGCTTTTGATCTTTTTTGGGGAGGAGGGTCATGGACTTGCCTTTGAGGAGGTGATAATCACAGCTCTCACCCAAAAAAAACACACCAACTACAAAATGAGTTTCACTGTCCTCTTCCAGCTTATTCAGGTTAAAACTCTAGCTACAGAGACAATGAATCAAAAGTCAAACAGTTTGGGGGGGGGAAACATTTTCATGAAAATGTTATTTATGTAATGGGTGTGTTATTGTTACTATTTGATGAATTAATAAATATTTTTAAAATATCAGTTTTAACTCCTGAAAGATGACTCCACCGCCTAACACCTATGTGCCCCTGGGCAAGGCAATCTTTCTAAAATACCAGGGGGTGGGAGCAGTGGAATGTAACGGGACAGACTATAAAGGGAAAGAAGTTATTATTAAAGGTAGAAGGTGTCAAAATAAGCTAACAATCAGAGAGATGACTGCTCAGCCTTCCTTTCAGCAATAGCTGTTATATAAGAGTTGCTGTAGAAACTTTCAAACAAACCTAAGCCGAAGCAGGATATGCAAAATACAGGACCAGAAGAACAATCCCCAAACGACCTTTAATGTGCTGAAGACAAATCACTTTACCAAAAGCACTAAAACCTCTTTAAATATAACTTTGGAAACAGTACACAAATTAAAAAAAAAGACGTCACCATCCTATGGTCCGATCCTACAGAAATGACTTCAGGAACCTTGGAGCAATTTATTAAGATTCTAAATATTCACAAAATGTGCTCAGTTATATTTCCGCAGATTTGAATGTTACACTGAGAACAGCTGCTCAAGAGCTAGTTCCGTCTGTCAATCTCCACATAATTCTCCAACTGCAGGTTACCTATGAACCTTAAAGGTATGCTATGAAATAAACCAGCAGTAAGTACGGGGCAGAAATTTTTATTTCCAGGACATAATCTGAGTAAGCAACAAGTCAAATTTAAACATTCTATTTGAAAGAGGAAAAAAAGAAGAAAATATACCGATACGCTTCATTCAAGAATAGAAATTTCTGGAAAAAGGCAAAAGCCACCCATCAGCAGTTATAACCTTTCACAGTTATCTGGTTACACTGAAAGATATATCCCGCTACACATCTTGCAGGGAAATTTTTTTCAAGAGGCATCGTGCTTGATCTGTTACATATAGTTAAAAATGGCCAAATCTTAAACTCAACTTATTTTAGAGATGAGTAAACAGGGCCACGGAAGTTAAGTGTCTTGCCTGTGATGACATCATTTATGGCAAAGCAGGAATCGGCATTTTTTATTTTCTAACCACCAGGCTGAAATACTTTCCACTATACCACTCTATGGGAGCCCCGATGGCGCAGTGGTTAAGTATTCAGCTGCCAACTGAAAGGTCAGCAGTTCGAACCCACCAGCCACTCCATGGGAGAAAGATGCAGCAGTTTGCTCCGGTAAACATTTACAGCCTTGGAAACCCTATGGCGGCAATTCAACTCTGTCCTATAGGGTCGCTCTAAGTTGGAAGCAATGGCAACAGGTTTTTTATACCACTCTATCCTTTACTCCAGACTTCATCTTCATCACAAAAAAAGAAAAAAAAACCAGGTCACTAAATGTTCCCTTGTTTCTGCAATGTAAGCCAACTGCTCCTTGTTCTCTGTCAGAGAGAGCAGCCAGCCAGGATTTTATTGTAAGAACCTTCTACACACTTGAAGTTGCACGTTAAGTCAACCATCAGGCTATGTTCTTTAAACGTTTCTTCTGTCAGGATTATTTCCCAACCCTTCTGGCTCCTCTGCCCTGGGCAGGTCAATGTGCTTCACGTCTCTCAAGGCCATGAAGCCTGAACAGGGCTGAGCTCACAGGAGAACCCGAGCACCTGCTGACTGGGAAGGTGATGTGTAACTGGAATGGGCGGAAGGCAGCGTGGGCTATCACACTTATCTGAACTGCTCAGGTTGGAACTTTCAAATGAAGAGTAACACAGGGAGACAGGAGAGGGGAAAAAAGTGCAGTGATGGTTTAATTCACCTGTGCGGGTCAATCACATTTGGTAAGTGGGTGGAACTAGAAATGAAATAGCAACATGAAGGCTAACAGGGAACAAACAACAATAAAGAAGGAAGGGTCAATTCAGAGGTCAAATCAACTGAAGCGCCTCAATTTGTATTCCTGCAAAATAATTGACACAATGAGCTGCCAAGTATCATGCTTAATAAGCCATGTTGTCTCTGGGATCCTTAGGAGGAAGCAGTGAAGGGCCCAACATTTCAGTATTTTTCAGGGGTAATTTCAAGCTCTGTGGCTCCAGCTCCTAGACAGCACTAGAAAAAATACAAAAAGACAAGTGGGGCATCACACTCAGACACCGCAGGCCACACCTTAAAGAGTCTTAATGTAACTGACCATCTAGGACCCCGCCTTAAAAACATGTATTGTATGTTTCGTGTCCAGGGCATCTTCCTGAACTAACGATGGCTTTTTTAGGTTCAGACCTACCATTATCCACCTCTATAACCATGTTCTTTCCGCTAAAACAGGAATAAATGAAACAGACACAGTGACTGTGACTCTAGCAGGTGGGAGGAGATGACATGTCAGCAAGAAAGGCTTAGGGAGCATTAGGAAGTCTTAGCAGCTATAATGAAAAATCATTAAAAAAAAAAAAAGGCATACACCCCTGCAGAGCGATGAAATTTCATCTCAAGCAATTTAGTCAAAAGGGTGACAGGGAAATAAGCAAGCCAAGTCCAAGGCAAGAATACCACAGTAAAATCTGATTGTCTGCAATAAAGGGCAGGGAAGGACTGGGGCAAACAGTCCCTACTGGTACTTAAGAAAGCTTTTGGATTTCTGCTTTTTTTGCGTTGGAGAGGGCAGCAGATTTGCTAGAAGGAGATATGGAATACATCAAAGGCTAGGGGAAAGATAACCTGGGGCTAGAGTCTGCTGCTAAAAACCCCCAGTTCACAGAATCTGCCCAACAGAATTCAACTCATTCTAATTTGGCTTACAGGAAGGGGTCAGACACTTGCAAATTAACGTCACTTGTGATAAGACCAGGCCCTCAATGCTGCAGCACTGGAGAAGCACAACACTTAAATTAAGCAGCTTCTCTGCCCGTGGCGTCACTAGGGTTAGTGTCACGCAGTATGGTGACTCATGGTGTCAACCCCCCCCGCCATGGACCTCCTCCCGTACCAGATCATAAAGAATTTTTAGTAATATTTTTGTATTAATGTTACTCATTAATCATAATTCCTATATATTACTCCTTCTTCTCCTCTAATCGCTACTTCATTCTCAAAAAAGTTATTGATATTAAAAAAAAAATCGTTGCTGTCAAGTCGATTCCAACTCATAGTGACCCTACAGGACAGACTAGAACTGCCTCACAGGGTTTCTAAGGAGTGGCTGGTGGATTTGAACTGCTGACCTTTAGGTGACAGCCAAACACTTAACCACTATGTCACTAGGGCTCCAATGTTGTGGTCGCTAGGGGCCGAGTCGGTTCCGACTCATAGTTGACCCAGTGTACAACAGAACAAAACCCTGCCCGGTCCTGCACCATCCTGACAATCGTCGTTACGCTTGAGCCCACTGTTGCAGCCACTGTATCAATCATCTTGTTGAGGGTCTTCCTCTTCCTCCCTGACCCTCTACTTTACCAAGCATGATGTCCTTCTTCAGGGACTGATCCCTCTTGATAACATGTCCAAGGCATGTGAGACACAGTCTCACCACCATCACTTCTAAGGAGCATTGCCACAATACTGTAGCTAAAACACCAGAAAATCTGACAAAATCAGCGACTATAAAAACACTGGCAGCAATGAAAACAATAGCGCGTGCTTGTAGCGTGAACAGATGAAACCACGTGATTTGAAGCGTCGTTGTGACTGGGTAATAATGACAGCTCTGACCGGAGTGTATCAGAAGGTTCAAAAAGTAAATTAGCCTTATAGGTATACTGATACGTGTAAAGTGAGCTTACGAATAATGTTGTTGTCGTTGTAACTAAATACAGGGATAGTTTTACAGACAGTCATTTTGGTGTCACCACCTCTGACAGTGTCACCCAGTGCAATCCACACCCCTCACACCCCCCTAGTGACGCCACTGTTCTCTGCTAGTAACAATTCAAAAGGGCAGATTAGCTCTGCCTGGATCCACACAGCTACCTGGACCCTCAGCCCTCGGTCCTCTAGTTCAACGACTAGTCTCAAGGAAGAAAAGGCAAAGGAAAGTGATGACTGGGGAAAGCCTCTCAAAGCACAACCATGTAAGGAGCGACCCCAGCCCACCAGGGAGACACCACCCTCAGTGAGCACTGCAGCTGTTCCTCAAGTGAACCCAAAGTCAAGAAGCAAAACAAGAGTTGGCTAATGCAGAGAATATGAAACAGAAGATTGTACAAAAACATCAATGCTAGGTAAACCAAAAAATACTAACATGGCAGAAAGAGGCTAAGGGACTAGCCCAGGACATGAAAGAAAATAAAAGTAATGGGAGAAAGAACGAGTCACTGAGAGAAGCACGTGGCAGCTCGGAAGGGAAGGAGAAAGAAGGAACCCAAAGCTGAAAGGATCTCCAGCCTGAGCAGGCCAACAAGACCAGTCATAGACAGAAGGCTTGCTCCATGTGAGGGGGCAGTGAATTAACTTAAAAGTACCAGCCCTGCAGATAAGCATAAGGTTCATAAAGACGTTAATATTTTTCCCAAGTGGAATCATAAATACCTAAATAACTAAAATTGAGGGATATGAAAGACACCGCAAAAAACTCCCCCATAGGGAAACATTTTAGAAGATCCTGGGTCTTATCACCCTCAGTTCTCCTACCATAAGTTAAAAAGCACTCATGAAAAAGCAGAAAGTGAATTTTGACGACCGTTACCTCTTGATCTGAGTCTTGTCCTTCTTTCGAACTTTTCCCACTTTTCCCTGCTTTTGGTGACTCCTGGGAAACATCAAGCAAAATCAATTAGGCTTCTCAATTTTTAGACTGCTAAACATCAGATAAACACCAAACGCAGTTCCTACACTGACTTAAAGAACTTAACTAGGACTTCTGTTAGTTCTAATCACCACCACCAGCAAATCTGTCATTAGATTGTTAAACTAGATGTACAATATATGGGATGTACTATCCCCTCAAGTACCCCCCCCCCCGCTTAGATTCTCTTCATTTTATGTGCATTTGAGCTTGAGAACTTCAAGGAGAAAGAGAGAAACCCAATTTTATACAATGCTCTTGGGGCATTGTGAAAGACTGACATCCCACCCCTTTCTTCCTTTCCTCCCTAAATCCTGTGAGCCGGGGTTTCCGGGGTGATCCTGAAACGCCAGAGCTCTACCTGAAGGAAACACATCACCCCCCACCGCAAAAAATGCAAACGCAGCACACGCGATACAGCATCGCCAGGCCGCCACCCGGGATAATAATAGTACCGTGAGCCCTGGAGGTCCACCACAGGAGCAAGAAATTCCGAATAAGCGTTCAGCGGGGACCATTCGGTGTCCCTGCACCCGTTCGGGGCGCCCTCGCGGGCGGCCACAGCCCCGGCCCCAGAGCAGCCCCCCGGCGGCGGCGAGGCTAGCCGACTCCAGCGTCTGCACTTGCCCCACACGCCCCCGCCGCCCCGGCCCGTCC
>NW_004443981.1:10281698-10304738 GCF_000243295.1 Trichechus manatus latirostris
CCCCACGCCTGGCTCCGCCCCGCCACCGCGACGTCGCGCTGCTATTGGCCGAGGCTCCCCACGTGCTTCTAACGCTCTCGCTTGCCTCCCCTTTGCCCTCCCCGTGCCGCGTGTTGTCTCCAGTCGGCCTCAAGCCCGGCGGTGGCTGTGGCTGCATGGGCGGAGGTCTGAAGGCGGAAAGCTGGTCTGGTCTGGAGGGGCTGAGGAGGGAGCATGTGGCTACGACTGCGGCGACAGGGCTATCGCCATTGTGGAGCGGCTGGACTGAGAGAGCAGGGAGAAAGTAAGGCGAGGAAAAGGCAAAACTGAAATATGTGGAAACAGCTTCTGTAGTCGGCGGGGCGCGGCCCGGCGCGAACGGCAGCCTCCCGGCCTCTTGGCGAGCTGGACGCGCCCACGCGCCGGCGCACGGGGGCGTCCGAGTAGGCCCAGGCCCAAGCGAGCGGCGGTTTCCCCGGCCCCGCCCCTCCCGTCCTCGGCCCCGCCCCTCCCGGGCTCGAGCCCTTTGGAACTGGCTGCCAGCTGTGCGAATGGGATTTTATTTTACTTTTTATATTTGACTTCATTAGTAACCATTCAGGAAGGTTCTACATTATGACCAGGAGTCACCTGTTTTTTCTTACCTCTCTAGCTGTGGGAAATGAGTTTTCCAAGGGAAGAAGCTCAACTTTTAAAATACATTGCTTACGCATTCCAGCTAATCCCCAAACCGGCCACCATCAGAGATCACAGAAATGCATCAAGTGGTGAGGCTCCAGGGGTGAGAGGATCTCATGGGTGAGAGCCAAGACGGTTGCTAGGGATCTGCGTCCTGACCCAGCGGCTCTTGGGAAGTGTTGCATTCTCCCGGCCCCCAGACTTTGCTCTTGGAAGTTGCAAGGCAGAGCCTTTTCGGTTATTATCCACGCCGCTCTGCAATGGGAAAGCCAAAAGACAGAAAAAAGATATAAAATGAGGAGTGTTGTGGGAAGCCCTGAGAGTAAGTTCCTGTCTGCAGGTGTCTGAATGTCCCAGCACTCTTAGAGGAATATGTGCAGTGCAGGACAGCCTTAAGCAGCTATTTGGCAGAAGAAACGGTTTTAAGACTTTTAAGTAGGATAAAACAAATAGAAAGATGGAGTTTAGAGCAATGCCCCCTAATTAGTAACATTTCGTTTTTATAAAATAAAATACATGCTGTAAATGTAATGTTCTTAGGTGCAGTGGCGTCAGTTCTGAGTAGCCTGAAACGTTGCCCATTTCTGTGCCATCCTCGCAGATGTTGATAGTTTGAGCCCATCGTTGCAGCCACTGGGTCAGTCCATCTTGTCGAGAGTCTTCCTCTTTTTCGCTGACCCTCTACTTTACCAAACGTCATGTCCTTCTCCAGGGACTGGTCCCTCCTGATATCATGTCCCAAGTAAGTGAGACGAATTCTTGCATCGTCACTTCTAAGGAGTAGATGTGAAGCTACTGATGTATGGCTGTGGAATTCTAAGGGATCTGAGGGGCTTCTCAAGGCAAGTCTATGCCTCCAACATTCTTGACTTACAGCCCTTGATCCAGTGCTTGCGCATCATTCATTCATCCAGCAGACGTTGGTGGGATGCCAACGTGTGCACAGTGTGGCGTGTGGGATTCCGCCACGCACAGGGCAGTATCATTGTCCTCAAGGGGTCTGCATGTTCTAGCAAAACAAGACGACCGGCCATGACATGAGACAAGTCTACAGAGACTAGGGTGGGGGTGGTCAGGCCAGGAAGCATGAAAGAGCACAGCACAGGAGTATTTTTGTTATGGCTGGAGATGAGACAGAAGGATCCAAGGATCCAGATTAAGATTCTGATACGCCTTACTAAAGGAGCCCTGGTGGCACAGTGGGTAAGTGCTTGGCTGTTGACCAAAAGGACAGAGGTTCCAACCCACCAGTCGCTCCACAGGAGAAAGATGTGGTGATCTGCTTCTGTACAGGTTACAGCCTTGGGAACACTATGGGGCAGTTCTACACTGTTCTATAGGGTCGCTGCGATGCAGAATCAATTCAGTGGCAATGGGTTTGTTTTTGTTTGGTTTATGCCTCGCTAAGCGTGCTTTTGTGGTTCAGTGGCAGAATTCTCACCTTCCATGTGGGAGACCCGGGATCCATTTCTGGCCAGTGCACCTCCTGCACAGCCACCACCTGTCTGTCAGTGGAGGCTTGCGTGTTGCTGTGATGCTGGAAGCAATGTCACACCAGTATTTTGAATACCAGTAGCGGGATTACCCATGGTGGACAGGTTTCAGCAGAGCTTCCAGACTAAGACAGAAGGAAAGGCCAGGTGATCTACTTTTGAAAATCAGCTACTGAAAACCTTATGGATCACAACGGTCCAATCTGCAACCAATCATGGGGATGACATTGGACTAGTCAGCATTTCGTTCCATTGAGCATGGGTCACCATTAACTAACTGGGGGTTGACTTGATGACAGCTAACATCAACAACAAAAGAGAGAAGGGAGACATCTGAGAGGAGGCCCGCAGCCCTGGCAGCAGCATCTCCATCCTCCCAGTGCACAGAGCATCATATTCCTGGCCGGGCACCAGTTCATAAACGCAGAAACCAGTCCTCGCATGTTTGTAGCCTCACACGTGTGTATGTGTGTGTGAGCATGTTCACGTGTGCCTGAGGGTTATCTTTTCTGTGATGGCCTCCCCATTCCTAAAGACACATCACACAAAAGTCCTTTTCTTCAGGTCCCCACCCTACTGGAACACTTCTTTGCAATGGTGTTTCTTAGCCTGGACACGGTTTTCTACGTCCAGCTTCTCTGTACGGTGGACTGCTTCATTTAGGCCCTTGAGGACTTTCTGGAGGATCAGAGACGCCTCAGAGGACCTAGGTCTTTGCTTGTGCTGGAGCCACAAACCACGGAGTCCTGCTGCCATTCAGGTCTTCAGCGCCGAGGACATGCAGGTGGTGCGTAAACCAGGACAGGGAGAAGACGGCTCCTGACCCCAAACCAGCAGCCGTACCCCGTCCTACGCTCATCCTAAGAAGCTCTTCCCAGTCTCTTATGTACAAAGATACGGAAGACACAGCAGCCCCTGCCCTCATGGTTGGCCTCAGCCTGCCAGCCATACTGCAGCTCTGCTCCTTCTCTGGCTCTCTGGACACCAGCCAGTGGGCGTAGATTTCTTCCTGTCCTCCCTGCCCGGCCATGCTCGCTGGACAGTGAGGTGATCTGGCATACTTGGATTTTAGGCTGAGCTTCCTGGGCATAGTGATCATGTCTTAAATGTGTTCTGTGTTTCTCAGAGCCTATCATTTGAAAGCCTTGGTGACCTACCTCAGAAAAATCAGCCATTGAAAACCCTACGGAGCACAAGAGGTCCCATGAGTCGGAGTCGCCTTGGTGGCACGTGGTTTACCAGCTACCTCTCTGCCCGTGTCAGCAGCCTCACCAGCCTCTCCACACCTCTCCTGGCCAGGGCCTCCCTACAGCCTGGACTGGACGGTAACTTCCTACAAGGCCATCTCTGAGGCTTCCCCCACCTAGAAGGTCAACCCATCTACTCCCCCTGCCTTTCCTCACTTCATTTCCACCGAACTATTGTGAAACACTCATTGCTTAGTGAATTTGTGTCTATTTGTTCATGCCCCGGACTCCCTTCACCACAAATTTGCCTGCAGATTTGAGGTGGAAGTTGAGTGGTACATTTAATTCTCCACAAAAAAAGAGTGCCGATCCCAGTGCCTGGCACACAGCAAGTATTTGGTGAGTTTAGTTGCCAGCAAGTGGAGGGTGAATTTATGCGAAGTGCTATTCAATTTTGAAGACTTCAAGGAAACACCCAAAAGATATTCCCTTAAGGCCAAGGTCCCTAGTGGCACAGTTTGCACTTGACCATTAACCTAAAGGTTGGCAGTTCAGCCCACCCAGAGGTGCCACAGAAGAGTAAAGAAAACCCTATGGAGCTCAGTTCTACTCTGCACACATGGGTGGGGTCACCATGAGTTGGCAATGGGTCTGGTTTTTAAGGCCAAGGGCTCCCAGAGAGCTCTGTTAGACCAAGCGAAGACTCTCGCTCGGCCCCCGGCACAGCTTTGACAAATGCCATCAGCTGGGCATAAACCCTTCCCAATGCTGCAATAAGGTGCCTGGAGTTCATTCCAAAAAGTGAAAAATCTGTGGAAAGTTCTGGAAACCGCTAAGCCACATATGTTTTAATAGAATTTCATATCCAAGTATTGAAGAAAAATGAGAAACAATACAAAATATAATTTCATTTTTATGTACATAGGGTGAAATGCAATCCCTTTCTTTTCTCCCCCCCAAATCCCTAAGCCTAGTAGAGGAGATAAGGAAAACAGGACAGAAATAACCTGAGGTGGAGAGAGAAGAACACCGTAAGAGCATTAGAGACCCAGGATTAGGGAGTTTCAGAGGGAGGAGGGCATATGTGAATGGAAGAAGCAGAAAGCTTGCCGGAAGACAATAGTGACAGCGTGGTCAAGGGCTGAACTTCAGTTCTTGTTATGGATTGAATCGTGTCCCCCAAAAGTATGTGTTGTAAACCCTAGGCTCTGTGCCTGTGCTTATAATCCCATTAGGGAATGGGTTGTCTTTCTTTTGGTAATGCGGCAGGATTAATGTAGGGTGTGTCTTGAGTCAATCTTTTTTCAGATAGAAAAGAGATTAAATAAGCAAACTAGGAAGCAGAAATGAGGGAAGAGAGTTGCCAAGCCACAGGAAGATCGTCCAGGAGCAGAAGCTCAGAAGAGACAAGGACTTTCCTCCAGAACTGATAGAGCCTTCCCCTAGAACCTGCACCCTGAATTCGAGGCTAGAAAGCCTCCTAAACTGTGAGAGAATATATTTCTGTTTATTAAAGCCATCCACTTGTGGTATTTCTGTTATAGCAGCACAAGATAACCAAGACAGTTCTTGTCCAAAGATTGGGGTGATTGTCTTTAACAGGCAGGAAACAGATGACACATTCAAAAGGGTTTAAGTGGCAATAAATTAATGAAGAGTCTGTGTACAGAGGTGTGCAAGGGCCAAGTGACCCGATGAGGGAGAGCAAAGCACAGAGGGACAGTGGCTATGGGAGCTGTCCCTCCTCTTAGGTCTAATGGGGCAGAGGGAGGGGTGGATGCAGGAGCTGGAGCACAGGGAGAGGGCCCACGGGACAGGGCCACTGGGGGAAACCTAGTGTGCAGGGAGGGAGCTTAGGGGAGGGGGTGGAAATACCTCTCCTTCCTCCCTCCCCTTCTCTGTGCCTCTCCCATTGACCTCACCCACCTGGAAGCTGGGGAACTACAGGGTCCAGTGATGGGTGGTGTGACATGGCTTATACTAAAGCTGGGGCATCCTGCTTACATGCAAAATGGAAATCATCCTAGTCACTCCTCCAGACTGTTGTGAGCTTAAATGATCTATGAAAATGCCTGGCATGTGGTTAGTAGATGCTCAAAGAACATTGTCACAATATCGGTAGAATCATTTGCCATTTAATCAATGGTGGGTGTGTGTGTGTATCAATGACTTACATTGAAAACAGGATAAAAATGTTGTGCTGCTCTGCCAGGGTTCTGTAACAAAGTACCACAAAGTAGATGGCTTTGAACAGCAATGTCTCACAGTTTTGGAGACTGGGAGTCTAAATTCAGGGCATCGGCAGTACCATACTCTTTCCCAGGGCTCCAGAGGAAGATCCTTTCTTGACTGTCCTGGCATCTCGCAGCCCAGATGGTCCTTGGTTTGCAGCGTGACTGTCTTGCCTCCGCGTGTCTCTCTGTGTCTCTTCTCTTCTATAAGGCACCAGACAGGATTGGGACCCAGCCGGCTCCAGTGTGATCTCATGTTAACTGACAACATCTGCGAAGACCCTCGTTCCTAACCTGGTCATGTTCACAGGTGCCGGAGGTTAGAACTTCAACATATCTTTTTTGGGGACACAATTCAATCCATAACAAATATTAAAAGCAAGTTGTATTTTAAACCACCAAAGCCACTCTGTAAGCATCTCCGTTTTTCCCTTTTAACTTTTTATTTGGAAATACTTTCTAATGTACAAAAAGTTGCAAAAATAAAACTAGTATAAAGAACACCGTATACCCTTTTCTCAGAATTACTATTAACATTTTATTCCATTTGTTTTATCACTTGCTCCGTTGTGTTTGCGGTCCTCATGAGTTGGGGGCTGACTCAACAGCAGCTAACTACCTACTTAACTACCTAGCTACCTATCTGTCTGTCTGTCTGTCTAATCAGTCCATACACACAGACACACACACACACACACACAAATAAAACCAAAAAAAACTGTTGCATGTACATGTATATAATTGCATATATTATGGCCCTTTCCTCCTAAAAACCTCAGTTTGTATTTCCTAAGACGAGGGATGTTCTCTTACGTAACCACAACACATACATTTACGTTGATACAATACTTTAATCTACGGTCCATATTCCAGTTTTGTTGTTGTTGTTGTTAGGTACCATCAAGCCGGTTCCAACTCATAGTGACCCTACGTACAACAGAATGAAACACTGCCCAGTCCTGTGCCATCCTCACAATCATTGCTATGTTTGAGCCCATTGTTGCAGCCACTGTGTCAATCCATCTCGTTGAGGGTCTTCCTCTTTTTCGCTGACCTTCTACTTTACCAAGCATGATGTCCTTCTCCAGGGACTGGTCCCATCTGATAACATGATAACTGGTCCAAAGCATGTGAGATTACAGCCTTGGAAACCCCATGGCGCAGTTCTCTCTGTCCTATAGGATCACTATGAGTCAGAATCAACTTGAGAGCAATGGGCTTGGTTTGGTTTTTTGGTTTCCTAGATCATTATGAGAATGAAAGAGAAAATATGTTATTCTTTGTGACTCTCTCTCCCTTGTGAATCTATAATCCCTAGGGGCAGGAATCATGCCATATTCTTCTTGGTTCCCCCTTTGCATCCCCAGCTTAGTACAGTGCTTGATATATAGTACTCACTCTATAAATGATTGTGTAATGGAACCGTCAGGTTAGGTTGTACACTCCTTGTGCAAAGGGCCCTTCCTAGATCCTCATGGGACCTGGCGTGTTTTAGGCGTTCACTAGATGAGTTTTGTGTCAAGTACGGAAGCGTGCTTCCCTGATGCTTGAATACGTGCCCTTGTCTGTTGCTCACAGGTCATGACGCTGTGGCCAGGTGCTAATTCACACTGATGTCTATGGACCCTGGAAAAGTAAAGAAAAGTGACGCGGAGGCAGAAAGGGGCCATATGCCCAGCAGATTGCTGTGGAGACACTTGGCATCTATAATTATTCACCGTCTGCCGGGAAAAGACAGCGTCATAATTTACGCACTTGGCATTCTCGTTTTCACGGAGCTGAAACCCTCCTGCCCTGAGCCATGCTGTGTCCACACCCTGCAGGGGCTGCTTTCACCCCAAATATGTTGTTTTGCAATTTTTGTGTTCAAAGACTAAAGCAGAGCTCTCAACAGACCATCGTAAAATGACCTACAGCGTTGTTAGAATGATTAAGATCCTGCGTGGTGGATTTTATCTGCGGCTGGCTTCACCCAGGAAATGTAACATCACCTCCAAACACTTTTCAAAGCCAGGAACTGCATGCACGCAAGGTGGGACGAGGCCAGGAAAGCAGGTGAGATGCTGTCACTTTTGGGGCCCAATATTGTACGCCCCACAGAGCAAGGTAGGCCTGTCATGGTGTGAAAGAAATGAGGCTATTTTGGACCCAAACTGGTATTCATTTTTCTGGATGTTGCCAAAGACTATAAAATATTCAGCATGCCCACATACAGACTTGCACGTTGAATGGTGTGCAGCCATTACAGATTCACATTAAATCTAATCTATAGGTATTTATTCAGAACCTACTATGTGCTTAACTGGGGGCACTGGTGGTTCAGTGGTAGAATTCTTGCCTTCCATGCAGGAGACCTGGGTTTGATTCTGGGCCAAGGCACCTCAAGTGCAGCCACCACTCGCTTTGAGTCACCCTGTGCAGGACCCAATGCACATGTAGCCTTCGGGGTCCTGCATCTTGGGAGGCCCAGGCGCAGGGTGGCCTGGGAGCACGTGCATGCCGTGGGCCCCCTCTCTTCCTGGAATTCCACACACCTGCTGATTTGACTCTCAAATAGGCGTTGACCCACGGTCGCTGTGTCTTCATCTCATCTGTGGTCTCTTCTTTACGTAAAGACGGATGCGCAAAAGCGTAACCTTCACGCCTGGGAAAGTGCCTTCTCATACGGGGAGATCTCCCCCTTCAAGGAGCAGCAAGACTTAGTTGGGGAATGAACCCACCTTGAAATACTGCAAAGGGGTTCTTACTGGGAAAATTGTGGAGAAGATTAATCTAAATAAGGAAAGTCAGGATTATGGATCATCATTATTAG
This sequence comes from Trichechus manatus latirostris, assembly GCF_000243295.1. NCBI lineage: Eukaryota > Metazoa > Chordata > Mammalia > Sirenia > Trichechidae > Trichechus > Trichechus manatus. The sequence goes on from NW_004443981.1 coordinate 10,290,079, forward strand.
TATTCAAAGAAATGCATGCTTATAATGCAGACCCTAATGACAGGTAGATTCACCAAGTGTCATCTAAGCAGACCACTTAGGGACTAGATTTAAGGACGGCATAATGATTTAATGTTCTCACTTGGACGATCTGTGTGGCCGACTGCGCTTTCCGAGATGGCTGCAATGAGGTCTCCATCCTGTATGTCCTTTTTACAATGTGATGACAACACTCCTCCCATTAAGAGGAGAGACCAATGTTCCGTTCGCTTGAACCTGGGCGGGGGGGGCGGGGGCGTTGACTATGGCAGAGGTAATGCTATGTGACTGCTGAGACTAGGTCACAAAGGTGATCCAGCTTCCACCTGGCTCTTTCCCAGGACCTGACGCTGTCAGAACCCAGCCACCATGCTAGCAGGAAGCCCAGTCCACAGGAAGAGGCCAGGTATGCAGGTATTCTGGCCATCACCCCAAATGAGCTTCTAGCTGACAGCCAGCATCAATTGCAGCTATGTGAGTACAGAAGCACTTGAGGGGACCTCAACCTTAACCCCTGGGGCAACTTCATGAGAGACCCTGAGTGAGAACTGCCTGCTGAGCCCAGTGAACCCCAGAACCCAGAGAGACAGCAATGCAACAACGTGGACTCAGTCCCTGACTCATTGGGACCTCATGCACAAAGGAATAAAATGCCTGGTCCTGTACCACCTCCATGATCACTTGTCATTGGACAGTTATGATCCATGGGGTTTTTATTGGCTGATTTTTGGAAGTAGATTGCCAGGCCTTTCTTCCTACTCCTTAGTCTGGAAGCTCTGCTGAAAACTGTTCAGCATCATGGCAACACGCAAGCCGCCACTGACAGACAGGTGGTAGCTGCACATGAGGTACATTGGCCAGGAATCGAACCTGGTTCTCCCACATGGAAGGCGAGTATTCTACCACTGAACCACCGCTGCCCCCTGATTCATTAGACAGCAATGAGTAACTGCAATAGTATGTAAATGGCATTTGTAAAATGCAGGCCAACCAAGTGAGTGTAGTGGATTTTGTCCAGTTGTTTAAGCACGACTTGCTTCAACATGCACACATAGTATTGCATATTAGATGCATAATTGCATCTGCCCCACTTAATTATCATTGAGGCTGTCTGAGATGGGTGGGCGAGGAGTGCTACGGAAATGTGGAACGCGGTGGTGGGAGCCCAGGCCCCACAGACAATGTCGTGCTCATTATTTGAGCAGATATTATTAGGCATGTTTACCTGGGAGGAACAATCTGCAAAATAATAAATCTGCTGATTTCTATTCTTCTCCCTTTGCAGACAGAGTTTTTATTATTTTGATCCCAGCACCAATCAGAAAAGCTCAGTGTCTAAATATTGAAATGCTTTGTTTCAAAAAGCTGCTAAAATGTACTGGCAAAGGTAGCCGGGTAACGTGATTTTATCTGCAGGGCCCTGAGTTACAGAGAGAAATAGCAAGGGTGCAGGTCTTCATGGCAAAGGGTGACGCGATGCTGCTCTGGTGACGTGATGCTGCTCTGGTACAGATGTCAGGCGCCGTGCCTTGTGTACCTTCTGGGTGTGGCACATTGTTCGCAGCCTCGGTAACCCTTAGAACAACTCTCTTGTTGCTGTCGTTAGCTGCTGTCTAGTTGGCCCCCGACTCTTGGTGACTCCATGCAGAATGGAATGAAACGCTGTCCAGTCCTGCACCATCCCCATGACTGGTTGCAGATCAGACCGTTGTGATCCATAGGGTTTTCACTGGTAGATTTTCAGAAGTCAATTGCCAGGCTTTTCTTCCTAGTCTGGCTTAGTCTGGAAGCTCTGCTGAAACCTGTTCATCACAGCAACATGCAAGCCTCCACCGGCAGACAGGTGGTGGCTGTGCATGAGCTGCGTTGGCTGGGAATCGAACCCAGGTCTCCCACATGGGAGGCAAGAATCCTACCGCTGAATCACCATGGCAATTACTATTTCCACGCCGACAGAAAGAAGAGGAGAGTTCCTTGTGCCCCATTCCTGGGCATCTCTTAGGGGCAGATCCAGGTTTGTGGGGCCTGAAGATTTTAAATTTGGAGGAGCTCTTGAAGGAACAGAATACACAATTATGAATACAAAATGAGGTCCCAGGGGAAGACAGCATGACTGGACCAAGGCAAGGTCATGGAAGCTTCAGAGACACATCCAAACTCTCTGAGGGACTGAATTACTGGGCTGAGGGCTGGAGACCATGGTCTCGGGATATCTAGCTCAATCAGCATAACAGAGTTTATAAAGAAAATGTTCTACATCCTACTTTGATGAGTAGTGTCTGGGGTCTTAAAAGCTTGTGAGTGGTCATCTAAGATACTCCACTGGTCCCGCCCCATCTAGAGCGAGGGAGAACGAAGAAAACCAAAGACACAAGGGAAAGATTATTCCAAAGGACTGATGGACCACAGCTACCGCAGCCTTCACCAGACTGAGTTCAGCACAAATAGATGGTGCCCAGCTACCACCACTGGCAACTCTGACAGGGACCACAATAAAGGGTCCTGGACACAGCTGGAGAAAAATGTAGAACAAAATTCTAACTCACAAAAAAAACCAGACTTACTGGTCTGACGAGACTGGAGAAACCCCGAGAATATGGCCCTTGGACACCCTTTTAACTCAGTAATGAAGTGATTTTTGAGGTTCACCCTTCAGCCAAAGATTAGACAAGCCCGTAAAACAAAATGAGACTAAATGGGCATACTAACCCAGGGCAAGGACAAGAAGGCAGGAGGGGAACCCAAGGTCAAGAAGGGGAGAGTGTTGACATGTCGTGGGGTCGACAACCAATATCACACAAAAGAAGTGTATTAATTGTTTAATGAGAAACTAATTTGCTTTGTAAACCTTCATCTAAAGCACAATAAAATGAAGTCCCAGGCCTTGGGAGTGGCCTGGGTTAGCGAGGTCCCTGTGCTGTAAGCTTGTTTAGCTTCCCGGGAAATGCACCTTGAGCCCTAAGTGACAGCCCTGGAATTTGAGCCAGCTTCATCCTGATGCAGAGTCACAGGTCTTCCATGACCTGGAGCAGCCTTCCTAATGGTGACAGGAGTGTTCAGATGCGGAGACACGCGGTGGTGTGTCACGTTCTCAGGTGGCAGGTCTTTGGGGACGCACAGTGGAGGAGTACTCTGCTCTGTGTGCCCAGCGACCCTGCCTGGTGCAGCTCCTCCAGAAGGATGCCTCCATCCCAGCGGGCCCTGATGTTTGGAGCCCTGGGGCCTTGGCCGGGGTTTCTGCTCTGTGACCCCTCTGCCTGCCCACAGGACTGCTCATCCTTTGCGTTCACAGGAGGGCAAAGGAACTCATTCCGGTTTCTCCTTCCTTCCTCCCACTCTCAGAAGGCGTTTAAGTGAGGAAGGCAGGGAAATCTCGGTGGTTCTGCTGTGGACAAACCTCCTTCTCCTCCTTCTGGAAGTGAAAACAGGCAGCCACTCCGGCTCTCCAGGTCCCCGTCCGGCCTGGCTAGTCACCTGACATGACCGCCTCCCACCGACTTGGTCCCTGACTTAAGCCTGAAATGCCGCCATGATAGCATTTCCTCTTTCTTTGGTCAGGCATTGTCCTCTTCAGGCTCTGAGCTAAACCACCTTGTAGGGGAGAATTAAGGAGAACGGAGCCTCCTTCCTCAGGGCCTTCGGGCACCGCGGAGCTGTCCTCACGGTTTCAGTCCTTCCTTAGACTGTCTTCGGGGAGCTTGTTAAAATGCTTTGTTCTGCTCAGCAGGTGGGACCAGGCACCTGCGCCTTTAACCGCCCTCCGCGGACACAACATTTGGAGTTTGAGAACTCCATCTAAGCTATCACTAAAAGCAGCAAGAACTAGGCTTGAGTTCTTTTGGAATTACAGCTGTAGTGAACTGAATTGCAATCCCTGTATCTGCGGATGTAATCCCGCTTGGGAATAGGGTTTTCTTTGTTACGTTAATGAGGCCATCCCAGTGTAGGGTGTGTCCTGAACCTAATCAGTGCTGAGTTATAAAAAGGGCAGATTAGACACAGAAGCAAGCACAAAGATAGGGGCGGGGGTGGGGTGGGGGTGGGAGATAGACGCCACTTGAAGATGGCCCAGGAACGGCAGGGGCTAAAGAAACTGAAAGAGACAAGGCCCTTCCCCCAGAGCCAACAGAGAGAGAGCCTTCCCCTAGAGCCGGTGCCCTGAATTCAGATTTCTAGCCTCCTGAACGGTGAGAAAATAGATGTCTGTTCTTTGAAGCCGCCCACTTGCGGTACTTCTGTTACAGCAGCACCAGGGGACTAAGATAGCAACCAGACCAGTGCACCTGGAAAATGAGGGACCTGGGAGGAAAGGTGTGGGACGTCACCAGGGGCTCCGGAAGGAGAGTGAGCAGGTCGCAGCTGCAGAGGGAGGTTGGCCTTCACCCATGGCAGCCTCAGGCTCGGGCCGCTCAGACTGACGTCACTCTGGCCTTTCACACAGAATTGCTGCTCTGCCCGGGTGCCCCTTCTCCGGGTACCCAGAGCTTTCCTGGGGCTCTGTGGCAGCCCTTCCAGAGCATAGCAAACAGGAGCAGGTTTTGGAGAGGAGAGGCACACCTCCCATGTGTGGGGTTCTTTACGTTCACACTTTGGAAAAACAGCTTTATTGAGATGCAAATGACTTTGCTGCACATATTTAAAGTGCACCGTTCAATAAGTATTGACATATGTACACTGCAGTGGAGATAATGAACAGAGCCAACACCCCCAAAAGTGTTTTTCTAGAGTCCTCCCTCTCTCTTGCCCCTCTCCACACACCCCCCCCACCACGTGCCCCGGCAACCACTGATCAGGTTTCTGCTACTATATATTATAGAGAATTTCCTAGAATTTTATAGAAATGGAATCATGCAGTATGTACTCTTTTTTATGTCTGCCTTTCTTCACTCAGCATCATTTTGAGATTCGTCCATGACATAGCATGTATCAATAATTCAACATTGTATTTCTGGGATAAACTTGCATTTTTGTGTCTATGTGCATGAGGGATATTGGTCTGTAGTTCCTTCCTCCTTCTTTTCTTCTTTTCTCCCTCTCTTCTCCTTCCCTCCCTCTGCCTTTCCTTTATTTTCTGAGGTTTTTGTCTAGTTTTGGAATCAAAGTATTGCTGGCCTTATAGAATATATTTGGAAATGGTCCTTTCATTTCAATTTTTTGGAAGAATTTCTGTGGAATTTTATTTCTCCTCTAAATGTTTGGTAGAACTCACCAATGAACCAATATGGGCCTGGGGTTTTCTTTGTGGAAAGGTTTTGAACTACAGATTCATTTTCTTTAATCCATATAGGGCTATTCAGTTTATTTATTCCTTCTTGGGAGAACTTTGCTAGTTTGTGTCTTTCAGGGAATTTATTTTATCTGAGTTCTCTAATTTATAGGCATAAAGTTGTTCACAATATTCCCTATTATCCTTATTGTCTTAGTCATCTAGTGCTGCTCTAACAGAAATACCACCAGTGGATGACTTTAACAAAGAGAAATTTATTTCTTCACAGTGAAGTAGGCTGAAAGTCCAAATTCAAGGCGTTAGCTTCAGGGAAACGCTTTCTTTCTCTGTCGGCCTCTCACCAACGTTCCCCCGGACTAGGAGCTTCTCTGCGCAGGGACCCCAGGTCCAAAGGACACACTCTGCTCCTGGCACTGCTTTCTTGGTAGTGTGAGGTCCCCCAACTCTCTGCTTGCTTCTCTTTCCTTTTAGCTCTTGAGAGATAAAAGGTCGTGTAGGCCACACCCCAGGGAAACTCCCTTTACATTGGATCAGGGATGTGACCTGGGTAAGGGTGGTGTTAAAATCCCACCCTAATCCTCTTTAACATAAAATTATAATCACAAAATAGAGGACAACCACACAACACTGGGAATCATGGCCTAGCCAAATTGATACACTTATTTTGGGGGGGGGGACATAATTTAACCCATGACATTTATAATAATCTGTCGAATCCATGGTGATTTGCTTCTCTCATTCCTGATATTGGTAATTTGTGTCTGTTCTCTTTGTTTCCTGATCAGTCTGGCAAGAGATTTATCCATTTTGATTTTCTCAAAGAACCAGCTTTTGGTTTCATTGATTTTTTCCTACTGTTTTTCTGTTTTCTATTTCACTGATTTCCACTTTGATCATTATTATTTCCTTCTAGGCTAAATTCGATGTCACCCCACAACTTGTCCGGTCTTTGGTCATTAGTTTTCAATATGTCAAATCTATTCTCGAGATGGTCTCTAAACTCCGGTAGAATATACTCAAGGGCGTACTTTGGCTCTCATACACTTACTTTGGACATGTTTTCAGGAGGGACCAGTCCCTGGAGAAGGATATCATGCTTGGTAAAGTGGAGGGTTAGTGAAAAAGAGGATGACCCTCAACAAGATGGATTGACACAGCATCTGCAATAATGGGCTCAACATAGCAGTGATTGTGAGGATGGCGCAGGACTGGGCAGTGTTTCATTCTGTTGTGCATGGAGTCACTATGAGCCAGAACTGACTTGGCAGCACCTAACAACAACAATAAGGCTAGATTTGCTCTTCCTCTTCTAGTGGTTAGGTGCAGAGTGCAGACTCTGGATACAGAGGGCTGGGGTCTGAGCCTACCTCTGGGAGTCACTGCTTTGTGACCTTGGGCAAATGACTCAAGCTCTCTGAGCCTGGGATTCCTGATCTGTAAAACAGCAACAATAATAATACATTTTAGGGTGGTTTTTTTTTTTTTTTTTTTTTTTTTTGCATGATAGAATTTTGCAAGACCAATGACTTCTTCATTGCAAATACCTTTTTTTCAACAAGATAAATGGGAACTACAGACGCGGACCTCACTGGATGGAATACATAGGAATCAAATCGACTACATCTATGGAAAGAGACAATGGAGAAGCTCAATATCATCAGTCAGAACAAAGCCAAGGGGCGATTGCTGAACGGACCATCAATTGCACATATGCAAGTTCAAGTTGAAGCTGAAGAAAATTAAAACAAGTCCATGAGAGCCAAAATATGACTTTGAGTATCTCCTACTTGAATTTGGAGACCATCTCAAGAATAGATTCGACACATTGAACACTAATGACCAAAGACCAGATGAGTTGTTGAATGACATCAAGGACATCACAGACGAAGAAAGCAAAAGGTCATTAAAAAGACAGGAAAGAAAGAAAAGACCAAAATGGATGTCAGAAGAGACTCTGAAACTTGCTCTTGAACATAAACTAGCTAAAGAGAAAGGAAGAAATGAGGAAGTAAAAGAGCTGAACAGAAGATTTCCAACAGCAGCTCAAGAAGACAAAGTAAAGTATTATAATGAAAATGTGCAAGACCTGGTGTTCGAAAGCCAAAAGGGAAGAACACACTCAGCCTTTCTCAAGCTGAAAGAACTGAAGAAAAATTCAAGGCTGGGGTTGCAATACTGAAGGATTCTATGGCAAAATATTGAACAATCATTTCAGGAGGTAGCATACGATCATGAACCGATGGTATTAAAAGAAGAAGTCCAAGCTACACTGAAGGCATTGGGGAAAAACAAGGCTCCAGGAATTGACAGAATACCAATTGAGATGTTTAAACAAACAGATGCAGCACTGGAAGTGCTTACGCATCTATACCAAGAAATTCGGAAGACAGCTACCTGGCCAACCAACAGGAAGAAATCCATATTTGTGCCCATTCCAAAGAAAGGTGATCCAACAGAATGCAGAAATTATTGAACAATATCGTTAATATCACATGCAAGTAAAATTTTGCTGAAGATTGTTCAAAAGCAGCTGCAGTAGTATCTCAACAGGGAACTGCCAGAAATGCAAGCCAGATTCAGAGGAGGATGTGGAACCAGGGATATCATTGCTGATGTCAGATGGATCTTGGCTGAAAGCAGAAAATACTAGAAAGATGTTTACCTGTGTTTTATTGACTATGCAAAGGCATTCGACTGTGTGGATCATAACAAATTATTAATAAGAATGGGAACTCCAAAACACGTAATTGTGCTCATGCGGAATCTGTACATAGACCATGAGGCAGTCTTTCAAACAGAACAAGGGGATACTTCGTGGTTTAAAATCAGGAAAGGTGTGCATCAGAGTTGCGTCCTTTCACCATATTTACTCAATCTATATGCTGAGCAAATAATCCAAGAAGCTGGACTATATGAAGAAGAATGTGGCATCAGGATTGGAGGAAGACTCATTAACAACCTGCGATATGCAGATGACACAACCTTGCTTGCAGATAGTGAAGAGGATTTGAAGTACTTACTGATGAAGATCATAGACCACAGCCTTCAATATGCATTACAGCTCAACATAAAACAAAAAATTCTCACAACTGGGCCAATAAGCAACACCATGATAAACAGAGTTGTCAAGGATTTCATTTTACTTGGATCCACAATCAACGTCCATGGAAGCAGCAGTCAAGAAATCAAAGGACAGAGGCAAAGCCAACATGGCACTATAGACAGAAGCACCATGCCATCCCTCTGCAGCAAAGACCTGAAAAACTAAGTAAAACAGATACAAATGTCAATCCTGGAACCCTAAGTACCAAATGAAGGAATAAAGAACTCAATCAAGCACTGAATGGACTAAGAAACTGACATAGAACAGAGAAGGAGAAGAGGTACAGAGTGGAGGTCCCATACCAGCTAAGGTGGCTAGATCTGCCATCTTGGGCTACAGCTGCCAAAGAACTCAGACAGGGAGAACAGGAAGGTAACTTCATGGAGCTCCCAACAGGAGACAGCACCCAGTAACCAGGGATACACTTTCCCACCCTCGACACTTCTTCCCTGTATGAGGCCACCGCCGATTGCCGACAGGCCACAGTTGCTTGGCCAGAGAGACACTAGCTCACTTCTGAGGGGGTCTGCCCCACCCCCAATGGCTGGCCCCTTCAGTGCCATTTTTTTTTGTTTTGTTTTATTTTTGTTTGTTTGTTGTTTTTTGATATTGGTTTTTTGTTTTGGCATTTTTTGGGTTGCTTCTCTCTCTCTCTGCATTCCATCCTTTCCTTTCTCCCGCCCAGCTAGCCCTGTGTGCCATCCCTCCCCTTCTTGATGGACTGTGATTTTTTGGTTTATTTGTTTTGTTCTTCTCTTTTCTTTCTTTTTTTGTTTGTTTTTTGATTTTTGGGGGGGCTTTTTCTGTTGCTTCTCTCTCTCTCTGTCTCACTCCCTTCCTTCCTTTCCTTTCTTCCACCCAGCTAGCTCTATGTGTCATCCCCTCCCCTTCTGGTGTGATTTTTTGGTTCGTTTGTTTTGTTTTTTTTTTCTTCTTCTTTTTTTCTGTTTCTTCTCTCTCTCTCCTTTCCTTTCTCCTGCCCACCCAGCCTTGTGCACTGACTCCACCCCTTCTGGAGGGGCTGTCTTGTACCGGTTGGCTGGAAAGTCACTGTCACCGACTGGCTCCCTCATTGCCATTTTAATTAATTAATTAATTTTTGATATTGTTTCTTCTCTCTCTCTCCCTTCCTTCCTTTCCTTTCTCCCATCCACCCAGCCCCATGTGCTGCCCCCATCTTCTCGGTGGGTTGTTCTGTACGGCTTGGCTGGAGAGCCTCTGGAACACAGCTTCCCTGGGTTTGTGCCACCCCCACAGGCCAGCTCCCTCAGCGCCATATTTTTTATTTTTCTTTAGCTTTTGTCTCCTCTTTTTCCTTCTCTCTCCCAACTAGGCCCTGCACTGCCTCCAACCCTTCTTGATGGGCCATGCATTGCCACCCAGTGAGAGAGATATCAGCTTGCTGCCACCCAAATTCTGTCCCACCCACAACAGCCAGTGCCCCCACCACCATATTTGTTGTTGTTTTTATTATTTATTTATTTGTTTGATTGTTGGTTTCTTCTCTCTTTTTCTCCTCTTTCTTTTCCTTTCTCCAGCCCACCTATCCCTGTGTACCACCCACACTGCTTCTAGACAGATTGATCCACAACCACTCGGCTTGAAAGCCACCAGCACATGGCCTTGCCAGGTCCGCCATGCCCCCGCCTGCAAAATCTTACTGCACCGACATTTTATTTACTTTTTTCTTTTTATTCTTTTATTCTTCTACTTCATTTTTTCATTTTTTTGCTTTTTATTGGCTTTGTTTCTCTCCCTTCTTTCTCTTCTTTCACCCACCCACTTAGCTCTGTGCATCACATCTTCTCTTTTCTTCCTGCCTATCCGCACTGTGGACCCAATACCACGCCCCAGAGTGGTACTGACACCGTACCCCGGACCCTGTCCTGCACTACTCCCAGCCCCGTCCCACTGCCCCCAGTTCATGCCACAAATTACCCATTCCTGTCCCTCCACCTTCGCTGGAGCTGCTGTGCTGCACCATAGCTGAATGACCAGCCCTGCCCGCTTGGACAAGGTGGTGAGAAGTATCATGCCCACAAGCAAGCAAGCAACAAAACACACCTAGCCCACCTGCCCAGACATAACCAAATAAAACAAAAACGCAGGATGAAACAATCAAATCTACAGTCAATAAATGAAGAAAATAATTCCTGAATGTCCTGGAGACAGCAGATAATACCAAAACATATTAAAAAAACAGGAGAGGATGGCTCCAGAAAGCAACCAAAATAAAATACCAGATGACCTTCTGCTAGAAGAACAGGCACTGGAACTACCTGATAGGGAATTCAGAACTCTAATATTCATGGTTCTCCAACAGATGAAGGAAAATGTAGACAAAAATAAGGAAAAAATAGACAAAATCATGGAAAAGACAGACAAAATAATGGAATAAATCAGGAAAATAATACAGGAACAAAATATCAAAATAAATTCACAACTAGAAATCATACAAAAACAGCAGTTAGAAATACAAAAGATAAACAACAAGATTTCAGAAATGGACAGAGCAATAGAGGGTTTTAGGAGCAAATTTGAAACAATGGAAGACAGGTTCAGTGAAACTGAAGACAAATCCTTGGGTACCACTTTGTTTGAGGAAAAATCAGAGAAAAGAATGAAGAAAAATGAAGAAACTCTGAGAACGATGTGGGATTCAATCGAAAGCAAATATTTGCGTGTGATCGGAGTTCCAGAACCAGGAGAAAACAGAAAACATGGATAGGATCATTGAAGATTTGCTGACAGAAGACTTCCTAATATCATGAAAGATGAAAAGCTGACTACCCAAGAAACTCAACAAACCCCAAAAGAAGAACGCCAAGACATATCATAATCACACTTGATAAAACCAAAGACAAAGATTCCAGAGAGCAGCTCAAGAAAAACAAAAAGCCACATACAAAGGGGAAACAATAAGACTATGCTCTGATTATTTGGCAGAAACCATGCAGGCAAGAAGGCAATGGGATGACATATATAAAATCTTGAAAGAAAAAAAACCTGCCAACCAAGAATAATATATCCTGCAAAACTCTCACTCAAATATGATGATGAAATTAGGACATTTCCAGATAAACAGAAATTAAGGGAATACATAAAAACCAAACCAAACTTACAAGACTTATTAAAGGGAATACTTCGGTTAGAGAGCCAAAAACATCAGACAACAACCTGAATCTAGCACATAAGACAGCATCAGGCAGATACCAACCTAGATAATGAACTCTCAAGGATAAATCAAAACTAAAAAATTTACAGCAGGGAGCCAGAGATGTCAATCTAAATGACAACAACAGAACAATAAAAGAGGGAATGAATGGTGTAAGTATATCACTTTCAAATGGAGAGTAAGTCAATAAAAGACTGGTTTAAACTTAGGAAGATAGGGGTAAATTTAAAGATAACCACAAAGAAAGTTAAGAAACCTACTCTTCAAAATAAAGAAGAAAAATATAAAGTCTCAGTAAACACAACATCTACAGAAATGAAAAAATGAAAAAAAATACACAAACAAAAGGAACTCAGCACAGAAGAGTAAGAGGAACAAAGAAAACGTCAGCACCACAAAAAAAAAAAAAAAACACTACAAAATGATGGCAATAAACTCGCACCTATCAATAATCACACTGAAAGTAAATGGTTTAAATGCACCCATAAAGAGACAGAGTGACAGAATGGATGAAAAAGCAGGACTCATCAATAAGCTGTCTACAGGAGACACACCTTAGAAACAAAGAAATAAATTCATTAAAAATCAAAGTATGGAAAAAAATATATCAAGCAAACAGCTACCAAAAATAGCAGGAGTGGCAATACTAATCTCAGATAAAATAGACTTTAAAACAAAATCCACTGTAAGGGACAAAGAAGGGCATCGTATAATGATTAAAAGGATGATCCATAATGAAGACAAAACCATATTAAATATCTATGCACCCAATGACAGGGATCCAAAATACATAAAACACTGTCTAACAGCACTGAAAAGAGAAACTGACAGTTCCACAATAATAGTAGGAGACTTCAACACACCACTCTCGGTAAAGAACAGAATATCTAGAAAGAAACTCAACAAAGATACCGAAGATCTAAAGGGTACAATCAACCAACTTGACCTCATAGACATATATAGAACACTCCACTCAATGGCAGCAAAGTACACATTCTTTTCCAACACACATGGAACGTTCTCCAGAATAGATCACATCTTGGCCACAAAGCAACCCTCAACAAAATCCAAAACACTGATATAATACAAAGTATCTTCTCTGATCACAACACCATCAAAATAGAAATTAATAACAGGAAGAGCAAGGAAAAAAAATCAAATAAATGGAAACTGAATAACACCCTGCTTAAAAACCACTGGGTAATAGAAGAAATCAAAGATGGAATAAAAAAATTCCCAGAATCAAATGAAAGTGAAAACATATCATACCAAAACCTTTGGGACACAGCAAAGGCAGTGTGCAGAGGTCAATTTATAGTAATAGATGCATACATCAAAAATTGGAAGAGGCACAAAACCAAAACATTATCTACAAAACTCGAACAAATAGAGAGAGAACAGCAAAAGAAGCCTATAACCACCAGAGGAAAGGAAATAATAAAGATCAGAGCAGAAATAAATGAAATAGAGAATAGAAAGAATCAACAAAACCAAAAGCTGGTTCTTTGAAAGGATCAACAAAATTGGCAAACCTTTGACCAAATTGACAAAAGAAAAGCAGGAGAGGACACAAATAAACCAAATAAGAAATGAAACGGGGGAAATTACAACAGATCCAACTGAAATAAAAAGGATCATAACAGAGTACTATGAAAAACTATACTCCAAAAAATTTGAAAATCTAGAGGAAATGGATAAATTTCTAGAAACACACTACCTACCTGAACTAACATAAACTGAAGTTGAAAATCTGAACAGATTCATAACAAGAGAAAAGATTTAAAAGGAAATAAAAAAAAAACTCCCAACAAGAAAAAAGCTGTGGCCCAGATGGCTTCACCAGGGAATTCTACCAAACATACGGAGAAGAGCTTACACCAGTACTACTCTAACTATTTCAGGACATAGAAAAGGAAGCAACACTTCTGAATTCATTCTATGAAGCTAGCATACCCCTGATACCAAAACCAGGGAAAGACACCACAAAAAAAGGAGAAAATTACAGACCAATATCTCTCATGAATATAGATGCAAAAATTCTCAACAAAATTCTAGCCAATAGAATTTAGTATCATATCAAAAAAATAATACACCATGACCAAGTGGGATTCATACCAGATATGCAAGGATGTTTCAACATTAGAAAATCAATCAAGGTAATCCACTACATAAATAAAAGAATCACATGATCATCTCAATCGATGAAGAAAAGACATTAGACAAAGTCCAACAAACATTCCTGATAAAAACTCAATAAAATAAGTATAGAAGGGAAATGCCTAAACGTAACAAAGAGCATCTATACAAAACCAACAGCCAACATCATTCTTAATGGAGAGAGGCTGAAAACATTTCCCTTGAAAACAGGAAAAAGACAAAGATGCCTTTTATCACCACTCCTATTTAACATTGTGCTGGAAGTCCTAGCTAGAGCAATAAGGTAAGAAAAGAAACAAAGGGCATTCAAATTGTTAAGGAAGAAGTACAACTGTCCCTATTCGCAGATAATATGATAGAAAACCCAAAAGACTCCATGAGAAAACTACTGGAACTAATAGAAAGATTCAGCAGTGTAGCAGGATACAAGGTAAACATACAAAAATCAGTTGGATATCTGTACACCAATAGAGAGAACTATGAAAAGGAAATCAGGAAAACAATACCATTTATAATAGCGCCAAAAAACTTAGGAATAAATCTAACCAGTGATGTAAAAGATCTATACAAAGAAAACTACAAAACAGTACTGCAAGAAACCAAAAGAGACCTACATAAATGGAAAAACATACCATGCTCATGGATAGGTAGACTCAACATTGTGAAAATGTCAATTTTACCCAAAGCAATCTACAAACACAATGCAATCCGATCCACATACCAACAGCATTCTTTAAAGAGCTGGAAAAACTAAACAGTAATTTTCTACAGAAAGGGAAGAGGCCCTGGATAAGTAAGGCACTATAGAAGAAGAAGAATAAAACAGGAGAACTCGCACTACCTGACCTCAGAACCTACTATACAGCTATAGTAGTCAAAACAGCCTGCTACTAGTACAAGGACAGACACGTTGACCAATGGAACAGAATTGAGAACCCAGATGTAAATCCATCCACCTATGGTCACTTGATCTTCGACAA
>NW_004443981.1:10304838-10331829 GCF_000243295.1 Trichechus manatus latirostris
ACAAAAACTAATTCAAAATGGATCAAAGACCTAAATATAAAACCAAAAACTATAAAGACCATAGAAGAAAAAGTAGGGTCAACGCTAGAGGCCCTAATACACGACATTAACAGGATGCAAAGCATAACTAACAATACACAAACACCAGAATATAAGCTAGATAACTGGGAGCTTCCAAAAATTAAACACTTATACTCATCGAAGACTTCACTGAAAGAGTAAAAAGAGAATCTACAGACTGGGGAAAAAATTTTGGCTATTACAAATCCAACAAAGGTCTAATCTCTAAAATCTACAGGAAAATCCAACACCTCTACAACAAAAAGACAAACAATCCAATTAAGAAAAATGGGCAAAGGATATGAACAGACACCTCACCAAAGAAGACATTCAAGCGGCTCATAGAGACATGAGGAAATGCTCGAGATCACTAGCTGTTAGAGGAATGCAAATCAAAACAACAGTGAGATACTATCTCACCCTGACATTACTGGCACGAATCAAAAAAACAAAAGAACAAATGCTGGAGAGGCTGCGGGGAGATTGGAACTCTTATGCACTACTGGTGGGAATGCAAAATGGTTCAACCATTTTAGAAAATGTTACGGAGCTTCCTTAGAAAGCTAGAAATAGAAATACCGTAAGATTCAGCAATCCCACTCTTAGGAATATATCCTAGAGAAATAAGAATCATCACACGAATAGACATATACATACCCATGTTCATTGCAGCTTTGTTCACAAAAGCAAAAAGATGGAAACCACGTAGGTACCATCAGCTGATGAATGGATAAACAAACTATGGTGCATACACACAATGGAATACCATGCAAAGATAAAGAACAGTGATGAATCTGGGAAGCATTTCACACCATGGATGAATCTGGAGGGCATTATGCTGAGTGAAGTAAGTCAATCCCAAAAGGACAAATATTGTATGAGACCACTACTATAAAAACTCATGAAAAGATTACACACAAAAAGAAACAATCTTTGACAGTTACGAGGGAGGGGAGGGGTGGGGATGGAAAAACACGAAATAGACAATAGATAAGTGGTAAATTTGGTGAAGGTAAGACAGTACACAATACTGGGGAAGCCAGCACAACTTGAACAAAGCAAGGTCATGACAGCTCCATAGACACATCCAAACTCCCTGAGAGACCAAATTGCTGGGCTGAGGGCTGTGGTGACCATGGTCTTGGGGAATATCTAGCTCAAGTGGCATAACATAGTTTATAAAGAAAATGTTCTACATTCCTCTTTGGTGAGTAGCGTCTAGGGTCTTAGAAGCTGTAAGCGGCCATCTAAGATACTCCACTGTTCTCACCTTGTCTGGAGCCAGGGAGAACGAAGAAAACTAAAGACACAAGGGAAATATTAGTCCAAAGGACTAATGGACCACAACTAATACAGCCTCCACCATATTGAGTCCAGCACAACTAGATGGTACCTGGCTACCATCACCAACTGGTCTGGCAGGGATCACAATGGAGGGTCCCAGACAGAGCTGGAGAAAAATGTAAAACAAAATTCTAATTCACCAAAAAAAAAAAAAAAAAAGACCAGGCTTACTGGTCTGACAGAGACTGGAGAAACCCCGAGAGTATGGCTCCAGGACATCCTTATAGCTCAGTAATGAAGTCACTTCTGAGGTTCACCCTTCAGCCAAAGATTAGACAGGCCCATAAAACAAAACGAGACCAAAGGGGCACACCAGCCCAGGGGCAAGGACGAGAAGGCAAGAAGGGACAAGAAAGCTGATAATGGGGAACCCAAGGTGGAGAAGGGGAGAGTGTTGACATGTCGTGGTGTGGGCAACCAATGTCACAAAACAATGTGTGTATTGTTTAATGAGAAACTAGTTTACTGTGTAAACCTTCCCCTAAACCATCCCCCCTAAAAAAAACAAAAACCAAACCCATTGCCGTGGAGGTGATTCTGACCCATAGTGACCCTTGAGTAGAATAAAAAAAAAGAAAAAAGAAATCAAAGGACATAATTCCTTCAGCAAACCTCTAGCAAAAGACCTCTTTAAAGTGTTGAAAAGCAGAGATGTCACTTTGAGGACTAAGGTGAGCCTGACCCAAGCCATGGTGTTTTCAGTTGCCTCATATGCATGGGAAAGCTGGAAGACTGAAGAAAAGTTGATGTATTTGAATTATGGTGTTGGGAAAGAATATTGAATATACCATGGGCAGCCAGGAGAATGATCAAGTCTGTCTTAGAAGAAGTACAGCCTGAATGCTCCTTGAAAATGAGGATGGTGAGACTTCTTCTCACATACTTTGGACATGTTATCAGGAGGGACCAGTCCCTGGAGAAGGACATCATGCTTGGTAAAGTAGAGGGTCAGGGAGGAAGAGGAAGACCCTGTAGGAGACGAACTGACACAGTGGCTGCAACAATGGGCTCAAACATAGCAAAGATGTGAGGATGGGCAGTGTTCCATTCTGTTGTTCATAGGGTCGTTTTGAGTTGGATATGACTTGAAGGCACCTAACAGCAACAACGACAGAGTGGTTTTGAGGAATAAATGAGTTAACAAAAGCAAAGCCCTCGGCACAGTGCCTGGCACGTGCTGAGATCTCCCTAAGTGTAAGCCTCTGCTGCCAGTTTTCTGCTGCAGTGTAAACAAACAAAAAAACCCCAAAACCCCTTGCTGTCGAGTTGATTCTGACTTACAGGATAGAGTTGAACTGCCCCATAAGGTTTCCAAGGCTGTAATCTTTATGGAAGCCGACTGCTACATCTTTCTCTAGCGGTCACTGGTTGCTTCGAACCTCCGAACTTCCCATTAGCAGCGGAGCTTAACCACTGCGCCCACCAGGGCTCGTGCAGTGTAAACACCCCAAGATTTTTCTTTTAAGAGAAACCGAAATGGAGTCCCTGGGTGGTGCAAACAGTTAGGCACTCTACTGCTAGCTGAAATGTTGGCAATTCGAACCCACCCAAGAGGCGCACTGGAAGAAAAGTCTGGAGACTTGCTTCTCCAGCTTCGAAAACCCTAAGGAGCAGATCTACTTTGCGTACGTGGGGTCGCCATGAGCCAGAGCTGACTCCATGGCAAATAGCAACAAAAGCCAAAGATGATCTTTGCTCGCCACCTGGTGGTGAAAATCTATCATTACATCTTAGTTGTGTCCAACTGGGTAATTTTTTTTACTTGTAATTTACATGTAAGTTTTTACATGAATCCACAGGATCCTCCTGTGCGCCCCCGCTCCCGGTCCCCATTTCAGTCCCTTGGCCCTGCAGTAGGCAGCCTTCTCAGGAACAAGGCCTCTTCATTTGCACCTGTCCTGTACTCTTCAGAATTAGCCCCACTCTTGGGAGCCCTGCTGGCGAGGTGAAAGGTCAGCAGTTCGAATCCACCAGCTGCTCCTTGGAAACCCTATGGGGCAGTTCTACTTTGTCCTATAGGGTCGCTGTGAGTTTGAAATGACTTGATGGAGGGGGACCTTCTGTGGCTGGGCTGGGGACTGCAGTGGCTCAGGGGCCTTTGAGACCAGGGGCTCTGCCGTGAGTATGGGGTGGGGGTGGGGGGCAGACCCAGCCTCAGCTCTCCAGCTTCCAGTGGCTTCATGCTGGAATGTTTCCCCAGATAGAATGTTTATCCTGTTCCTGTGGTTCTGGGGTATCCCTCACATCCCTGTAGGGAAACTTCCCTCCACCACCTGCATCCTGGTCACAGTCCTATTGTGTGCCAGGCACTGTGCTGGGTGCTGGGGCACTAGGGGAGCACCAGGACACAAGGCTGCGGAAGGCAAACCCACGGTAAGACACACCAGCCTGGAGCCGCAGCCCTGGGGCTTCGTCCTTCTGGATGGCGCGCCCCTGGGTCTCTGCCTGCCTTGGGCCTTTGGCAGACGGGACACTGGAGAAGGCTGGGCCCGGGGGTGGCTCAGCACTTGGGTGCCGAGCACCCGCTCTTTTTCACCAGCGTTTCCACTTCATCCTCACCACGCTCCCTCCTGCTGCCAATAAAATCAAGGCCAACATTTCCTTGCTCTCGGTCGAGATGTTTCCTGGAGTCCTCATGACTGTCCTGGGAGGTTGGAACAATTTACTGCCAGTATTGTCACCTCCGTTGTACAGAGGAGGGACCAGAACCCAGAAAGGCCAAATCTATAGGCCATCTGGGTTATCCTATAGGCCCCGCCCCTAAAACATCCTTTATTTTCCAAGACTTCTTAGCAATAGAGCAAGATAACATTTTCAAGCATGGAGCCAACAGTGGTGGCTGGTATGGGGTGTGGACGGTGGATTTGGCTGGAGAGAGGATGACTGAGGGGGGCCCACAGCAGTGGTGGGAGTGGGTGGGGCGATGCCAGGTGAAGCCCCTGGGACCCCCAGATCCCCGGCCATGACCCCCAGAATGTCCTGTCTGTGCCCTTCCTCCCCGTGCTTGGGCTCTGTCCTACACTCTCATGTCAGTGGTCTGTCACCAGCTGGGTGGGGGGCTCCAGAGCAAATCAAATCACTCTGGTCATATCACTGCTCTTTTCAGGACCCCTGAGGCCCCTTGCCCACGTGGCCCAGTACTACCACCTCTTACCACTGTGACCCTCTGTCTCATCTTTCCTGACCAATTGGCCTTTTTGCTCCTAGAACAATGCACACGTTCCCGCCTCAGGACCGTTGCACCTGCTGTATTTTTCCCCAGAGATGCACATGAGTCATTTCCTCACTTGCTGTTGGTCGCTGTTAGAATGCCTTCTCCTCAGTGGGGCCTTACCAGGTCACCTGTCCAAACAGCCCCTTGCTTACTCTGTCACTCTCTATCCCCTTACCTTGCTTCAAATTTTTTTTTTTTTGAAGCACTTAACAACCCCTGTCATTACGTTGCTGTGGTTGTTGGTGTGTGCCGTCGAGTTGATTCTGACTCACAGTGACCCTACAGGACACAGCAGAACTGCCCACAGGGTTTCCCAGGCTGTCATCTTTATGGGAGCAGATCGCCAGGTCTTTTCTACCATAGAGCTACTGGTGGGTTAGAACCACCAACCTTTCAGTTAGCAGCCAAGCACTTAACCATTGGGCCACCAGGGTTCCTTGGCATTATATTATATATGTAATTATAAGTTAAAAACTTAAAAACTTCTAAAAATCAAGTTCGTTGAGGTATAATTTACAGAAACAAGCTAGCCCACTTTGATAAGACTTGTACAATTCAATGAGTTTTGCTGATGTATACATTCACGAAGCCTCCATCTCAGTCAAGATACTGAACACTTCCATTCTCTCCAAAGTCCCCTCACATCCCACCCACACCTTCCTTACCAGGCACCCCCTGATCTGCTTTTTGTCCCTCTAGATGCATTTTCATTTTACATCCCGGGAATCAAACACTATGGACTTGTTTCCCTCTGGCTTCTTTCACTCAGCATACTGACTTGAAGTTCGCTGTGAGTTGTTGGCATTTAATATTTTCCCCGTAGCATCCTTCAATACTGCAGCTCGAGACTTGGATTTTTTCTTTAGTTCTTTCAGCTTGAGAAATGTCAAGCAGGTTCTTCCTTTTTGGTTTTCTAACTCCAGGACTTTGCACGTGTCATTAGAATACTTTACTTTGTCCTCTCAAGCTGCCCTGAAATCTTCTGCTCAGCTCCTTTACTTCATCATTTCTTCTGCTTGCTTTACCTACTTGACGTTCAAGAACAAGTTTCAGAGTCTCTTCTGACATCCATTTTGGTCTTTTCTTTCTTTCCTGTCTTCTTAATGACCTTTTGCTTTCTTCATGTATGATGTACTCGATGTCATCCCACAACCCATTAAACTAGTTTATTGCTTTTTATTACTGAGTAGTATATCTGTAAGGAGCCCTGGTGGCACAATGGATAAGCACTCAGTTGCTAATTGAAAGGTTGGCAGTTTGAACACACCAGCGACTTCACAGAAGAAAAGACCTGGCAATCTACTCCAGTAAAGATTACAGCCTAGGAAACACTGTGGGGCAGTTCTACTGTGTCTTATAGGGTTGCTATGAGTTGGAATCAACTCGACAGCAACAGGTTATTCTGGTTGTTGTTATTAGGTGCGAACAAATTGATTCCAACTCATACTGATCGATGTACAACAGGATGAAACACTGCCCAGTCCTGCGCCATCCTCACAATCTTTGCTACGCTTGAGCCCATTGTTGCAGCCACTGTGTCAATCCATCTCGTAAACGGTCTTCCTCTTTTTCACTGACTCTCCACTTTACCATTCTCCAGGGAATGATCCCTCCTGATGACATGTCCAAAGTACATGAGACAAAGTCTTGCCATCCTTGCTTCTAAGGAGCGTTCTGGCTGCACTTCCTCCAAGACAGATTTGTTCATTCTTCTGGCAGTCCATAGTATATTCAATATTCTTCACCAACACCATAATTCAAACGTGTCAATTATTCTTCAGTCTTCCTTAATGCATTGTCCAGCTTTCACATGCATATGAGGCGATTGAAAATACCATGGCTTGGGTCAGGTGCACCTTAGTCCTCAAAGTGACATCTTTGCTTTTCAACACTTTTAAGGGGTCTTTTGCAGCAGATTTGCCCAGTGCAATACCTTGTCTGATTTCTTGACTGCCGCTTCCATGGGCGTTAATTGTGAAACCAAGTAAAATGAAATCCTTGACAATTTCAATATTTCCTCCATTTATCATGATGCTGCTTATTGGTCCAGTTGTGAGGATTTTTGTTTTCCTAAGTTGAAGTGTAATCCATACTGAAGGCTGAAGTCTTTGATCTTCATCAGTAAATGCTTCAAATCCTCTACTTTCAGCTAGCAAGGCTGTGTCATCTGCATATTGCAGATTGTTTTTTTGTCTTCCTCGAATCCAGATGCCTTGTTCTTCTTCATATAGCCCAGTTTCTTGGATTATTTGCTCATACAGATTGAATAGGTATGGTGAAAGGATACAATCCTGACACACACCTTTCCTGACTTTAAACCACGCAGTATCCCCTTGTTCTGTTCGAACAACTGCCTCTTGGTCTATGAACAGGTTCCTCATGAGCACAATTAACTGTTCTGGAATTCCCATTGTTCTCAGTGTTATCCATAATTTGTTATGATCCACACAGTTGAATGTGTTTGCATAGTCAATAAGACACAGGAAAACATCTTTCTGGTATTCTCTGCTTTCAGCCAAGATCTATCTGACATCAGCAGTGATATCCCTCATTCCATGTCCTCTTCTGAGTCCGGCTTGAACTTCTGGCAGTTCCCTGTTGATGTACTGCTGCAAGTGCTTTTGAATGATTTTTAGCAAAATTTTACTTCTGTACGATACTAATGATATTGTTCAATAATTTCCACATTCTCTTGGATCACCTTTCTTTGGAATGGGCACAAATATGGATCTTTTCCAACTGTCTTCCAAATTTCTTGACACAGGCGAGTGAGCACTTCCAGTGCTGCATCTGTTTGTTGAAACATGTCAGTTGGTATTCTGTCAATTCTTGGAGCCTTGTTTTTCGCCAATGCCTTCAGTGCAGCTTGGACTTCTTCCTTCCATATCATTGGTTCTTGATCATATGCTACCTCCTGAAATGGTTGAATGTCGACCAATTCTTTTTGGTACAGTGACTCTGTGTATTCCTTCCATCTTCTTTTGATCCTTCCTGCGTCGTTCAATTTTTTGCCCACAGAATCCTTCAGTGTTGCAACTTGAGGCTTGATTTTTTTCTTCAGTTCTTTCAGCTTGAGAAATACTGAACATGTTCTTCCCTTTTGGTTTTCTAACTCCAAGTGTTTGCACATTTCATTAGAATATTTTACTTTGTCTTCTCAAGCCGCCCTTTGAAAACTTCTGTTTAGCTGTTTTACTTCATCATTTCTTCTGCTTGCTTTACCTACTCAACGTTCAAGAACAAGTTTCAGAGTCTCTTCTGACATCCGTTTTGGTCTTCTTTTTCTTTCCTGTCTTTTTAATGACTTTTGCTATCTTCATGTATGATGTCCTTGATGTCATTACACAACTTGTCTGGTCTTTGGTCATTAGTATTCAATGAGTCAAATCTATTCTTGAGATGGTCTCTAAATTTGGGTGGGATATACTCAAGGTTGTCTTTTGGCTCTTGTGGACTTGCTTTAATTTTCTTCATCTTCAGCTTGAACTTGCATAAGAGCAATTGATGGTCTGTTCTGCAGTCGGCCCCTGTCCTTGTTCTGACTGATATATTGAGCTTCTCCATTGTCGCTTTCCACAGATGTAGTCACTTTGATTCCTGTGTATTCCATCCGGCAAGGTCCATGTATATTGTCGCTGTTTATGTTGTTGAAAAAAGGTATTTGTAATGAAGAAGCTGTTGGTCTTGCAAAATTCTATCATGTGATCTCTGGAGTCGTTTCTCTCACCGAGGCCATATTTTCCAACTACAGATTCTTCTTCTTTGTTTCCAACTTTCACATTCCAATCACCAGTAATTATCAATGCATCTTGAGTGCATGTTTCATCAATTTCAGGCGGTAGAAGTTGGTAAAAATCTTCAGTTTCTTCATCTTTGGCCTTAGTGGTAGGTGTGTAAATTGGAATAATAGTCATATTAACTGGTCTTCCTTGTAGGCGTGTGGATATTATCCTATCACTGACAGCATTGTACTTCAGGATAGATCTTGAAATGTTCTTTTTGACGATGAATGTGACGCCATTCCTCTTCAATTTGTCATTTTCGGCATAGTAGACCATGTGATTGTCTGATTCAAAATGGCCAATACCAGTCCATTTCAGCTCACTAATGCCTAGGATATAGATCTTTATGTGTTCCATTTCATTTTTGACAACTTCTCATTTTCCTAGATTCATACTTTGTACATTTTATGTTCTAGTCATTAATGGATATTTGTAGCTGTTTCTTCTCATTTTGAGTCATGCCACATCAGCAAATGAAGGCCCTGACAGCTTTATTCCTTCCATATCATTAAGGTCGACTCTACTTTGAGGAGACAGCTTTTCCCCAGTTGTATTTTGAGTACCTTCCAGTCTGAAGGGCTCATCTTCCGGCACTATACCAGACAATGTTCTGCTGTTATTCATAACATTTTCATTGGCTAATTTTTTCAGAAGTAGATTGCCAAGTCCTTCTTCTTAGTCTGCCGTAGCCTGAAACCCATCCACCATGGGTGACCCTGCTGGTATGAGAAATACTGGTGGCATAGCTTCCATCATCACAGCAACATGCAAGCCACCACAGTACAACAAACTGACAGATGTGTGGGGGCTATACTGATAGCACGTCTAATAATTAAAGAATACAAAGTAAAATAAAAGGAGCCTTGGTGGCACAGTGGTTAAGCGCTTGGCTGCTAACCAAAAGTCAAGGTTGGTGGTTTGAACCCATCAGTCGCTACTTGGGAGAAAAATGTGGCAGTCTGCTTCTGTAAAGATTTACAGACTTGGAAAACTCTATGGGGCAGTTCTGCCGTGTTGTAAATAGGGTGACTGAGATGGAATCGACTGGACAGCACCCCACAACAACAAAAGTATATCTGTATGTGGACACTCTGGTCTCTATCTATCCAGTCACCTGCTGATGGACATTTGGGTTGTTTCCAATTTTGGGAGATTATAAATAATGCTACTGTGCACATCTGTGTAGAAGTCTGCATGTGACTTGCTGCGTTTTTCTTGGGTGGATACCTGGATGAGGGATACTTGGGTTTGTGGTAGGTGTTTGTTTAGCCTGAACCATGTCCGGGTGTTCCCCAGGGCAGAGGGGAAGTAGACGATGCCACCCACCACTACTTGCCATATGTAGATGACAGAAACTTGCTTGCTGAAAGTGAAGAGGACTTGAAGCACTTACTGATGAAGATTAAAGACCACAGCCTTCTGTATGGATTACATCTCAACATAAAGAAAACAAAAGTCCTCACAACTGGACCAATAGGCAACATCATGATAAACGGAGAAAATAGTGAAGTTGTCAAGGATTTCATTTTACTTGCATCCACAATCAACCCCCACAGAAGCAGCAGTCAAGAAATCAAATGTCATATTGCACTGGGCAAATCTGCCACAAAAGACTTGTTTAAAGTGTTACAAAGCAAAGATGGTGTTTTCAAGTGCCTCATATGCATGTCAAAGCTGGACAAGGAAAAAGGAAGACAGAAGAATTGATGTATTTGAATGCTGTGCTGGTGAAGATATTGAATATACATACAGTAGGCTGCAGAAGAATAAACAAATCAGTCTTAGAAGAAATACGACCAGAATGTTCCTTAGAAGTGAGGATCGCAGGACTTCAACTTGCTTACTTTGGACGCGTCATCAGGAAAGACCAATAGGTCCATTGTGTTTGGTAAAGTCAGAGAAAATGAGGGAAACCCTCAGTGAGATGGACTGACACAATAGCTACAACAATGGGCTCGAGCATACCAACCATCATGATGGGCAGCAGGATGGGCAGCAATTTGTTGTGTTGTACATAAGGTCGCTATGAGTCAGAGTTAACTGGAGGGCACCTGAAAACAACCACCACCCACCACAATCCTCCTTCCTTTAAAGAGGTGCTTGTCATGATGCCAGTGACATACTGGGTGGGAAAGGGCTGGAGGGCCAGCCTCCAGCCCTCTCTCCTGGCCCACGGCAAGCAGGGCATTTGGGTTTTGTTCCTCATTGGAAATGGGCCCTCAGTGCACAGCAGGTGCCCTACAAATGTGCCCACGGCCCTGGCGCCATGGTAGCTGCTCAGGCCACGTGAGGGGAGATTGTGTGTGGGGTGGCCTCTTGCCTACTGCTGGGACAGGCTCTATGATGTTAATGAGGTGGGATTAATGGCAGTTATGTTAATGAGGCAGGACTCAATCTTCAAGGTTAGGTTGTGTCTTAAGTCAGTCTCTTTTGAGATGTAAAAGAGAGAAGCAAGCAGAGAGACAAGGGGACTTCACACCACCAAGAAACAAGAGCCAGGAAAATAACATATCCTTTGGACCTGGGGTTCCTGCACTGAGAAACTCCTCGACCTGGGAAGATTGATGACAAGAACTTCCCCCAGAGCCAACAGAGAGAGAAAGCCTTTTCCTGTAGCTGGCACCCTGAATTCAGACTTCTAGCCTCCTAGACTATGAGAGAATAAATTTCTCTTTGTTAAAGCCAACCACTTGTGGTATTTCTGTTACAGCAGCACTAGCTGACAAAGGTAGAATTTAGTACCAGAAGAGTGGGGTACTGCTCTAACAGATACCTAAAACGTGGAAGCAGTTTTGAAACTGTGAATAGGTAGAAGCTGGAAGAGTTTTAGATTGCCTTGAAGAGACTGTTGATGGAATTATGGACATCAAAGACAATTCTGGTGAGGACTGAAGGAAATGAGGAGAGCTGTTATACTGGAGATGGCACAGATGGTGAGAAGCAGCATCAGAGAAATGGCAGCAGCAAAACGAGGAGACCAGTGCAAGACAGCGCTGGACCCAACCCATGGAGTTAGACAGCTCAGTGCCTTTGGGCAGGAGGCTTCCTGGTTAGAGTGGGGTGCCTTCAGGCACTTATCGGTGGAGCTTAAGAACTTTGGAACATTTGCCCCAGCAGGGCAGATACAGGCAGTGAGGCCTGAAGGGCCAAGAGGCCAATGAACCAGAAAGTAGGAACAGAAGAGACAAGGAACACAGGAAGCAGAGCTGCCTCAGTCTCAAAGCGTAGAGCCATGACCTCTGGGGTCTCTCTTTTCAACAAACGCTGCTGAACAATTGAACTGCCATATTTAAAAAAAAAAAAAAAAGAGCTTCCATCTATTCATACTTTATACAAAAAATTACTCAAAATTGATTATAGGCTTTTAGAAGAAAACCTTTGTGACCTTGAGTTAGGCAAAGACCAAGTGCTGTGTGGATGTGGAACAACAGGAACTAGCATCTTGCTTTAGGAAATGCAGAATGGTGCAGCCTCTCTGGAAAATGCTTTGGCAATTTCTTAGAAAGGTACACTTACCAAATGACCCAGAAATACCACTGGGTGTTCACTCAATATAAATGAAAATGTTCACACAAAATGTTCACAAAAACCTGTTCAAGAATGTTTAAAGTGATATTATTCATAATCACTAATCCTACCTCATTAACATCATAGAGGTAAGATTTACAACACATAGGAAAATCATATCAGATGACAAAATGGTGGACAATCATACAATACTGGGAATCATGGCCTAGCCAAATTGACACACGTTTCTGGGGACACAGTTCAGTCCATGACACCCAGCATGTAGGTTATTTCTGCAGACCCAGAGGATTCAGAGAAATTTGGGGACTCATCTTTCACAAGTACATCCACTTGGCTGTCTCTTTCCCAGGTTTCAGGGCCCCACAGCTTCCCTGTTGGATCCCTAAATGGAATTTAGGAGATGTGCCAGGGCGGTGAGATTAGGCCTCCTCTGTAATTCTACCACTCTCACAGTTGCAGGAAATGATGGTCCCTTTATATGCTGTCATAGAGCTTTCTATCTTTCTCATCATGCTCTGAGTTGGTGGTTGGTTGACTTGAGCCTGACATATTTTTCCTTCAGCACATCAAAGCCACTTAACAGAAACCAAACAACTCCATTGTATTTAGAACCACCCATTCCACTATTTCTTGCAATACTAGAGATATCTCAGAAACCAGTGAGTCCCCTTTCACCTGTATCTTCTCCGAGTGTACCACAGGTGAGAGCCTTAGTAATCACGATCCGTGGTGTGCTGTGGGTGATGAATACCCTACTCACAACAGCAATGTGGTCTTCGAGGCCATTTGGCCTCATTCCAGAGATCTAATTCCAGAGTCCCATCCTGGAGATCCGCTTCCTAGGACTGCTTCTGGCACCAACTATCTTAGGTTGTGTTCCTCCTGAAGTTGGCTTGAGATGAAGATTTGAGAGCAAGTTTATTTGGGAAGGGAGTGGAGAAGTAGAATGGATAGGGAATGCTGTTGTTAGGTGCTGTCAACTTGGTTCCAATTCATAGCGACCATATGTACAACAGAACAAAACACTGCCTGGTCTTGCACCATCCTCATAATCGTTGTTATGTTTGAGCCCATTGTTGCAGCCACTGTGTCAATCTATTTAGTTGAGGGTCTTCCTCTTTTTCACTGACCTCCTCCTTTACTAGGCATGACGTCCTTCTCCACGGACTGGTCCTTCCTGATAACACGTCCAAAGTATGTGAGATGAAGTCTTGCCATCCTTGCTTCTAAGGAGCATTCTGGCTGTAATTCTTCAAAGAAAGATTGGTTCATTCTTCTGGCAATCCATGGTATAGTCAATATTCTTTGCCAACACCATGATTCAAAGGCATCAATTCTTCAGTCTTCCTAATTCATTGTCAAGCTTTTGCATGCATATGAGGCAATTGGAAATATCATGGCCTGGGTCAGGTGCATGTGACCGTTAAGGTTGTGTGTCAACTTGGCTGGGCCATGAATCTCAGTGGTTTGGCAGTTATATGTAGTCTGGCAGTCGTATAATGATGTGATCACCTCCATGATGATATTTGATATAATGTGATCACCTCCATGATGGGATCTACTGGGAGTAGCCAATCAGTTGAAAGGGAGTTTCTTTAGGGGTGTGGCCTGCATCTACCAGATGGACTTTCTGGCAAGGATCATGGGCTTTTGCTCACTCTGGATCCTGCAGCTGGCTCCTGTTCATCTGACCTCTGGTTCCTGGGAATTGAGCTAGCAGCTGACCTGCTGTCTTGCCTGCCGATCTTGGGATTTGTCGGTCTTTGCAGCCTGTGAGCCAGAGCCCTGCTATCTGACCTGCTGATCTTGGGTTCACCAGCCTCTGTGGCTACTTGAATCAGGAGAAGCCTCAAGCCTGATCCATGGACTTGGGACATTTTAGTCTCTACAACTGCATGAGCCATTTCCTTGATATAAATATGTCTGTATTTATATGCTTTACTGGTTTTGCTTCTCTAGAGAACCCAGCCTAAGACATTTGGTACTGGGAGTGGTACTAGAGAAACAAAATTGAAAGGATGAATTTTCTAAATCGGTTCTCAAGTCAGTTAGTTTTAAAGATGTTGATGACTCTGTTTCCAGTAGTAAAGAGGGCACTGTTAATCCATGGCATGAGGTGGTAATAGAAATACACAAAATATCACCACCAATAGATCAGGTATTGGTGAAAGGTGAGGCTCTGAGTGATCGTATGTTTCATACCATTCTACAGTTTTGTCATAATGAGAAGTATAAGGAAGCTGGTTTGTTGGTCCTACTTTTGCTAGACAAAGTGGTGAAAGATAGAGATGAGCTCAGGACTTCAGAGTCAAAGCTCAAGCGCCACATAAGTGACCTCAAATTTCCATTTTTGCCTTGAAAGAAAGCCTTATTTCTTGTAGTAACAGAACTGATATTGCTGAAAACCAAACCCAGAGTCTTATTATAAGAGTGGCTGAATTACAATGCCAGCTGAATTCCCAACCTTGAGTGGTGTCTGAAGTTAAAGTGAGGGCATTGATTGGGAAGCAATGGGATCCTGAAACCTGGTTTTGCTTCTCTAGAGAACCCAGCCTCAGACAGAGTGCATCTTAGTCCTTACAGTGACCTCTTTGCTTTTTATCACTTTAGAGATCTTTTGCAGCAGATTTGCTCAATGCAATATGTCATTTGATTTCTTGACTGCTGCTTCCATGGGTGTTGATTGTGGATCCAAGTAAAATGAAATCCTTGAGAACTTCAATATTTTCTCCATTTATCATGATGTTGCTTATTAGTCCATTTGTGAGAATTTTTGTTTTCTTTATGTGGAGGTGTAATCCACAGTGAAGGCTGTAGTCTTTGATCTTCATCAGTAAGTGTTCAAGTCCTCTTCACTTTCAGTAAGCAAGGTTGTATCATCCGCATATCTCAGGTTGTTAATGAGTCTTCCTCCACTCCTGATGCCACGTTCTTCTTCATATAGTCCAGCTTCTTGGATTATTTGCTCTGCATAAAGATTGAATAACTATGATGAAATGATACAACCCTGTCACACACCTTTTCCAATTTTAAACCATGCAGTATCCTCTTGTTCTGTTCAAATGAGTACCTCTTGGTCTATGTACGGGTTCTGTATGAGTACATTAAGTGTTCCGGAATTCCCATTCTTTGCAACGTTATCCATAGTTTGTTATGATCCACACAGTTGAATGCCTTTGCATAGGCAATAAAACACGGGTAAACATCTTTCTGGTATTCTCTGCTTTCAGCCAAGATCCATCTGACATCAGCAATGATATCCCTCATTCCACATCTTCTTCTAAATCTGACTTGAATTTCTGGCAGTTCCCTGTTGATGTACTGCTGCAACCATTTTTGAATTATCTTCAGCAAAATTTTACTTACACTTGATATTAATGACATTATTTGATAATTTTCTCATTCTGTTGGATCACCTTTCTTTGGAATTGGCACATATATGGATCTCTTTCAGTTGATTGGCCAGGTAGTTGTTTTGCAAATTTCTTGGCATAGACGAATGAGCACTTTCAGCATTGCATACATTTGTTGAAGTATCTTTATTGATATTCTGTCAGTTCCTGGAGCCTTGTTTTTCACCAATGCCTTTAGTACAGCTTGGACTCCTTCCTTCAGTACCATTGGTTCTTGATCATATGCTAACTCCTGAAATGGTTGAATGTCGATCAATTCTTTTTGGTAGAGTGACTCTGTGTTATTCTTTCCATCTTCTTTTGATGCTTCCAAAGAATCCTTCAAAATTGCAACTTGAGACTTGAATTTTTTCTTCAGTTCTTTCAGCTTGAGAAATATGGAGGATGTTCTTCCTTTTTGGATTTCTAACTCCAGGTCTTTGCACAATTCATTATAACACTTTACTTTGTCTTCTCGAGCCGCCCTTTGAAATCTTCTGTTCAGCTCTTTTACTTCATCATTTCTTCCATTCGCTTTAGCTACTCCATGTTCAAGAACAAGTTTCAGAGTCTCTTTTGACATCCATTTTGGTCTTTTCTTTCTTTCCTGTCTTTTTAATGGCCTTTTGCTTTCTTCACGTATGTCCTTGATGTCATCCCACAACTCATCTAGTCTTCAGTCATTGGTGTTCAATGCGTCAAATCTATTCTTGAGATTGTCTCTAAATTCAGGTGGGCTATACTCAAGGTTGTACTTTGGCTCTTGTGGACATGTTTTAACTTTTTTCAGCTTCCACTTGAACTTTCCTATGAGCAATTAATGGCATGTTCTACAGTTGGCCCCTGGCCTTGCTCTGACTGATGATATTGAGCTTTTCCATCGTCTCCACCGACGTAGTCGATTTGATTCCTGTGTATTCCATCCAATGAGGTCAACAAGTCGATGTGTATAGTCACTGTTTATGTTGTGGGAAAAAGGTATTTGCAGTGAAGAAGTCGTTGGTCTTGCAAAATTCTATCATGTGATCTTCAGAGTCGTTACTATCTTCAAGGCCATATTTTCCAACTACTGAACATTCTTCTTTGTTTCCAACTGTCACATTCCAATCACCAGTAATTATCAATGCATCTTGACTGTATGTTTGATTTTGGATTTCCCAGCCCCCACAATCTTGTGAGCCAATTCCTTAAAATAAATATCTCTGTCTATAATAATACTGATTCTGTTTCTCTGAAGAACCCTGACTAATGCAAAATGTTTGCTTTAAGGTTTTTGATAAGTAGTCTTCAACAAGTTTAGGAAGTTTGATTCTATTCCAATATGTTTTTTAATCCTCTGATTTGCTGTTTTAGTTTATTATACCTATTGTTTTCTTCATATTGACACATCCTTATTTTCTTTCAATAAAAACTATAGTAAAACCTGCGAAAGCCAGAACTTGTGTAAGGCGGAAACCTGTCAGAGAAGGAAAACTCAAATATTTACAACTAAAATGAGTGATAGGAAAGTGGTAAGACTGTACCCTGTCAAAGGTGGAAAATTTGGGAGACCCAGAAAAATAAAGCAACCATTCTCATCCTCCTTTTCTGAGTTTTTCCTCCCCCATTAACATAAACTCACTGCTCCCTAAGGTTCCTATCTAACCTTTCCAGTTGCTATTGTCAATTTGATCCCATTTAGATAGATATCAAAACAGAGTCTGACTTTTTGATATTTTCTCTTTTTCTTAGTTTTCTGCAGTTTTATTGTGATGTATCTAGGTGAACATTTCTTTTGACTTTTCCTGCTTGGGGGTTGAAAGTCTTAAACCTGTGATTAATCTCTGTCATCAGTTTGGGTAAATTCTCGGGCATGATCTCTTCAGTTATTGTTCTGACTCATTACTGTGTATTGTTTAATTATTATTTGGCCTCATTAATATGTATTGTTTAATTATTCTTCTGTATTTTCTTTACATATATAAAGAGGATCTACATTTATGTTGGAACTGTTCACTCTATCTTCCATTTCTCTTAGCATCTCTGTTTTTTTTCCCCCATCTGGTATGGATTGAATTATGTCCACCCAAAATTATGTGTGTCAACTTGGCTAGTCCATGATTCCCAGTATTGTGTGATTCTCCACCATGTTGTCATCTGATGTGATTTTCCTATGTGTTGTAAATTCTACCTCTATGATGTTAATAAGATGGGATTAGCAGCAGTTATGTTTATGAGGCAGTACTCAATCTACAAAATTAGGTTGTGTTTTAAATCAATCTCTTTTGAGATATAAAAGAGAGAAGCGAGCAGAGAGATGAGGATGGGGGGCACCTCATACCACCAAGAAAAAGAGCCAGGAGAATAGCTTGTCCTTTGGACCTGGGGTTCCTGTGTGGAGAAGCTCCTAGACCAAGGGAAGATTGATAACAGGGAACTTCCTCCAGAGCCGACAGAGAGAGAAAGCTTTCCCTTGGAGCTGATGTCCTGAATTTGGATGCTAGCCCCCTAGACTGTGAGAGAATAAATTTCTCTTTGTTAAAGCCATTCACTTGTGATATTTCTGTTACAGCAGCACTAGATATCTAAGACACCGTTCTTTTTCTTTCACTGGACTTTATCCTGTATATTTT
The DNA here is from genome assembly GCF_000243295.1 of Trichechus manatus latirostris. Lineage (NCBI taxonomy): Eukaryota > Metazoa > Chordata > Mammalia > Sirenia > Trichechidae > Trichechus > Trichechus manatus. Next base: position 10,322,771 of record NW_004443981.1, read on the forward strand.
CTTCTAACCCATCTTTAGCTCAGTCTATTTTGCTATTAAGCCTGCTTATCAAGTGTAGGAGTTGCTGGGTGGTGCAAACCATTAACATACTCAGCTACTAACTGAAATGTTGGAGGTTGGAGCCCCCCCCCAAAGTCTCCTCGGAAGAAAAGCCTGGTGATCAACTTCCAAAAAATCAGCCTTTGGAAATCCTGCGGAGCATAGTTTTACCCTGTACACATGGGGTCACCATGAGTGACTAAAAAAAAACAACCCATTGCTATCCAGTAGATTCTGACTCATAGCGACCTATAGGACAAAGGAGAACTGCCTAGTACTGGTAAATCAAATGAGTTTGTGATTTCTGTTATTTTATTATTATTTAATTACATGGCTTTTGTTTTTTGCCTTAGCCAGCATTCCCTGGAAAGCAGAGTGTAACGCAAAGGCTTAGTGCTACTGTTAGAGAATGAAATCTAGGGAATCAGGAGTGAGGAGAAAGTGGAGTGAGACGGGGAATGAGAGAGACAGGGTGGGAGAGAAGTGTGACGAATGACCCTTTCTCTTAGAACCCTCTTCCAAGAGGCTATAAAGGGACCACGTATCAGTATGCTGCCTTCAGGAGGACAATGGTGTCCAAATCCTATTTATGAAAGGCACACGCATGGAGTATTAATCCTCACACTGTTGAGTTGCGTATATGTGGATGCTGAGCAAGTCCTGTGGCTTTTTATACCTCAGGGGCAACAGGGGAGACCTGGGGTATGGGCTTGAGGTGAAATGCTGTTGAGTTGTACCTGTGTGGGGTCACCTGGAGTCCATGTTACTGCCATGACAGCTGAAGCCAAACAAATGGCCAAAGGATTGGGGACAGGTGAGGCCATGAGAGTCTGCAGTGGAACTTGAAGCATATGATGCAATTATTATTATTTTTCTAATAAATTTCATATCTCTGCCAAAGTTCTCAATCTGGTCTTTTATCCCCTTAAACAAAGAATGCATAATTATTTTGAGATCTGTGTATGATAATTTATGGTAATTTCATTACCTGTGTGTCCTGTGGGCTTGTTACTATTTTGTCTTGTTTCCTTGTATTTTATTGTGTGGCAGACCTTGTGTTTGCTATAGTATAGAAATACTGCAGGACCTAGGAGGAGGTCTTCCTCCAGGTATGATTGAAGTTTGCTTCTGCCAGGCACCAGGGGGCACCAGAACTCTATGTTCACCTTAATCCAATTTTAGGGAATAAGATGATTCAAAGGTGGATTTTACTTGCTTATCCCACCAAAGGGCTGGAATGTTTCTGTTTACCCTTACACTAAGCCTGTTGACTCCCACCCTAAGCAAGGGGGAGTGGTCTCAGAGCCCTACCTTTGGTGTGCCCTGCACTCCTATCCCTTTCCCTCTTGCTCCGGGTACTGTCAAAGCTTTATTGCTGATTTTCAACAGAAATAAAGGAAGTCAGAGGCATAGAATGATTCTTTTAAAGTGCTGAAAGAAAAATAGCTGTGCAACTAGGTTTTTTTATGCAAAGAAGATATCCCTTAAAGCTAAAAACATAGAGAATTTGTCATGAGCAGAGCCACACTAAAGAAAATATGAAGAGTATTCTTCAGGCAAAAGGAAAATGAACCCAGATGGAAGGTTAGAAATGCAGGAATATGTAAAGAGCAACAAAAGTAGTAAATATACGGGTAAATCTAGACGAAGATTGATAGTATAGAATAACAATAACATCTTGTTGGGTTAAAAATATATAGAAGATGAAAATGCATGGTAACATTGGCCTGTAATTTGTGGGAGGATAAATAGAGTTAAAGTGTTCTAAGATTTTGCATTGTTCATAAAAGTGTCATTTCACATTAGACTTTCATAAGCCTGGGAAGCACGTTATATTCTTTAGAGTAACTGCTAAAAGAATAATAAAACACTGTATAAATTCCAAGCTCATAAATTTAAAAAAAAAAGGAATAATGAAAATAATTAATCCAAAAATAGATAGTAAAAGGGAGAAAAAGGAATATAGACTAAGTGGGAAAGTATAAAGAACTTATTAAACACAGATGTCAGTAATTGTACAACTTTGCCATGCATATGAGACATTGAAAATATCATGGTTTGGGTCAGGCACACTTTAGTCCTCAAAGTGACATCTTTGCTTTTCAACACTTAAAGAGGTCTTTTGCAGATTTTCCCAGTGCAATATGTTGTTTGATTTCCTGACTGCTGCTTCTGTGGGCATTGATTGTGGATCCAAGTAAAATGAAATCCTTGACAATTTCAACACCATGCTTGGTAAAGTAGAGGGTCAGTGAAAGAGAGGAAGACCTTCAAGGAGATGGACTGACACAGTGGCTGCAATAATGAGCTCAAACACAGCAATGATAGTGAGGATGGTGCAGGACCGGGCAGTGTTTCCCTCTGTTATACATAAGGTTATTCTATGAGTCAAAACTGACTTGATGGCACCTAACAACAACAACGACATGTCAGTAATTACTGGTATATCACGACCCATTTATGCCAATAATTACATCAAATATGAATGGCTAGAGACTTCTGCTTCTTCTAAGAAACATGGACTAATAGGGATTAGACATATCTGACTACCTGAGTCAATGAAAAAAATGGGCAAAATATATAAAACAATGGTTTTCAAGACACAGCACATTAGGTAACTAAGGATAGTGATCCCTGAGATGTGGGAAATAAATGAGGTGAGCCTTATCATTGTCCTAGCTCATTGCCTTGGGAGGGTTTCCAGGCAGTGGCATAGATGCAGGGTTTAGGTGGAGCCTGGTGGACTCCCCTAGTTGCGGAGATGGAGCTGAGAGTCTGAGTAGGATAAGGTGGCTAGTGTTTGCAGGACAGAACACCTGAGAGGAAAGAAATGCACAGAGACATAACCCCAGAGATTTGAAGAGGGCCAGTCTTGAGTATTCAGCTCAGTACTGATCAGTACATGCATGTAAGGAAACTATGAGAGGCTGATGAAAAAACCACCCGAAAGGATTAGAGAATACTAGTCAGTGTTCATGCAGTTCTGGGAATAGTGCCTGTTCCAACAAGGCATACTGGAAAATCTCACAGATTCATGGGGCATTGAGTAGAGTACCCAGAGGGTTTTGCCTTAGTAGTGGGAAATAATTAGGCTACATTGAACATTGCTGTAGTCTTATCTAACAAATCTTAAAAGGAAGACCTTTTCCCAAGGACCTTAACAGCATCCTGGAATAAAGCTCAAGAACATTTTTAGAAATACAAAAATGTCCAGCACCCAACTATATAAAATTCACAATGTTTGTCACCCAAGCAAAAACTACCAGGCATGCAAAGAAACAGAAAAATACAACCCAAAATGAGGAAAGAAATCAATCAATTGAAAGCAACCCAGAACTGACACACATGTTAGAATTAGCAGAGAAGGACATTAAAACAGTCATAATAACTGTATTCTATATCTTCAAAATGTTAAATAGAATCATGGAAGATATTAAAAAAATGACCCAAATCAAATTTCTATACATGAAACAACAATGTGTGAGTGGAAAAACACACTGGATGGAACTAACAAAAGTTTGGATATTGTAGAAGAAAAGATTAGGGGACTTGAAGACATAGCAGTAGAAACAATCTAAAATGAAATGCAGAGAGAAAAGAGAATTAAAAAATGAAAAGAGCATCAGTGAACTTTAGGACGATTTCAGGGGGTCCTGGTGGTGGAGTGGTTAAAGTACTCAGCTGCTAAGCAAAATGTTGGCAGTTCAAACCCACCAGCCACTCCGTGGAAGAAAGATGTGGCAGTCTGCTTCCATAAAGATTTACAGCAGTGGAAACCCTATGGGACAGTTCTACTCTGTCCTATAGGGTCACTATGAGTTGGAATTAACTCAACAGCAGTGGGTTTTAGAATACATTGGTAGCTGGAGTCCTCAAAGGAGGAGAGAGAAAATGCATTTGAACAAATATTAGCTAATTTTTTCCAGATTTGATGAAAACGATAAACTCATGTCCCCAAGAACCTCAAACAACTCCAAACACAAGAAACCTGAAGAAAACTGCCCCAAAGCACATCATAATTAAATTGTTCAAAATCAGTGATAAAGAGAAAATCTTAAAAGCAGCCAGAAGTAAAAAAAGACATGTTACAGAGGAATAAATTTAAGAACGACAGACTCATTGGAAACAATCAAAGCAAAAAGACAGAGGAGCAATGTCTTTAGAGTACTATGAAAATAATAATAATAACTATCAACCTAGAATAATTTTATATCTAGTGAAATTATCAGTCAGAAAAAAAGGTGAAATAAAACCATTTTCAGAAACAGAAGATGAAATGATTCATCACCAGCATATCTGAACTTCAGGAAATGTTAAAGGAAATGTCAGACAGAAGGAAAATGGTACCAAAGGAATGAAGAACATCCAAGATGGTACCTAAACGTAAGATTTTAATTGTATAATCTTTTAAAAATAATTGAGTGTTTAAAGAAAAACAATACAATATATTGTTGGTTTTATAATTTGTAAAAGAAAAATTAATGACTTTAGCTCCCACCCTAAATTAGAAAAATAAGAATAAACTAAACACAAAGTAAGAAGAAAGAAGATAAATAACAGAGTGGATATCATTGAAATAGAAAGCCTAAGATAATAGAGAAAATCAGTGATCAACAGCTGGTTTTTTGAGAAGCCCAATAATATTGTTAAGCCTCTACCCAAATTGAGGGAAAAAAAAAGAGAGAGAGAGAAAATACATAAATTATTAATAATAAGAATGAGAGAGGTGACATCACTACAGATTGTACAGATAATACAAAGATAAAGAAATATCATAAACAAGCTTATGCTAATATATTTGGTGACTTAGATGAAATGGACAAATACTTGAAAAACAAAAACTACAAACACTCAATCAAGCAGAATATATAACCAGAATTATCTTATGTCTACTAAATAAATTGGAATTATATTTAAAAACTTTCCCACAAGAAAATGCCGGCCCAGAAGACTGCACTGGTGAATTCTACCAAACATTTAAGAAAGCAATAATACTAATTCTGCAAACACTCCTCCAGAAATTTGAAAAGAAAGGAATACTTTTATGAGACCAGCATTTCTTTGACACAAAATCAGACAATGACATTGCAAGAAAAGAAAACTATAAACCAATATCCCTTATGAACACAGAATGTTTCCAAACGTTTAGCAAGTAGAATCCAACAATACATAACAAGCATAATACATCATGACCAAGTGGGGTCTATCCCAGGAATGCAAGGTTGGTTTAACATTCAAAGATCAAGCAATGTAATTTACCATATTAACAAACTATTAATAACCATGTGATTATCTCAATAGATACAGAAAAATCTTTTGACAAAATCCAACATCCATTTCTGATAGAAACGCTCAGCAAACTAGAAATAGAGAGTTCCTCAATCTGATAAGGATCATCTACAAAAACCAACAATTAACATAATGCTTAATAGTGAAGGACGATATGCCTTCTCTCTAAGATCAGGAGCAAGACAAGTTTGTCCACTCTTACTATTTTTATTAAAGATTTTACTGGAGATTCTAACCAGTGCAGTAAGAAGAGATAAAGAAATAAAAGCATCCAGACTGGAAAGGAAGGAGTAAAATTATCTATTTGCAGATGACACGTTGTCTATGTAGAAAATCTTATGAAATCTACAAAGAAGCTACTAAAATTAATAAACGAATTTAACAATGTTGCAGGGTACAAGACCAATCCACAAAATCAACTGTATTTCTATATGCTATCAATAAACAATTGGAAATTGAAATAGAAATTTAACTATTTACAACATAAAAGTATAAAACATGAAAAATGAATAAATATGGCAAAATATATGAAAGATCTGTACCCTGAAAACATTGCTAAGATAAATTATAGAAGACCTAAATTAATGTAGAAATAATGGGTCAGAAGACAACAATGGGTCAACATGTTTTTGTTTTTTATTCTATTGATATTAATATTAATTGATTTCTGTGGGTTAAACCAATCTTGCATTCTTGAGATAAATCCCACTTGCTTACAGTGTATAATCCTTTTTTTATATGTTGATGCATTTGGTTTGACAGCTGAGGATTTTTATATCCATATTCATAAAAGATATTAGTGTGTAGTTTTATTTTCTTGTGCTGTCTTTGTCTGGTTTTGGTATCAGGATAACACTAGCCTCACAGAATGAGTTGGAACATGTTTGCTCCTCTTCTATTTTTTTTGGAAAAGTTTATGAAGAATTGGTATTAATTATTTTAAAAATGTTTGGTAGAATTCACCAGTGAAGTAATTGGGGCCTGCACTTTTCTTTGTTGAGTAGTTTTTGATTACTAATTCAATCTCTTTACTTGTTATAGGTCGAGTCAGATTTTATATTTCTTCTGGAGTCAGTTTTGGTATGTTGTGTCTTTCTAGAAATTTGATTATTTTACCTAAGTTGTCTGGTTTATTGACAAGGAATTGGCATAGTATTCCTTCATAGTCCTTTTTATTTCTGTAAGGTTGGTAGTAATGTCTCCTCTTGCATTTCTGATTTTAATAATTTGAGTCTTCTCCTTTTTTTCTTGATCAGTCTAGCTAAAGACTTGTCAATTTGTTGATTTTTTCAGAGACCAACTTTTGGTTTCCTTGATATTCTCTATTGTTTTTCTATTCTCCATTTCATTACTTTCTGCTCTAATCTTTATTACTTCCTCTCTCCTTCATGCTTTAAGTTTAGTTTGTTTTTCTTTTTCCAGTGTCTTAAGATGGAAGGTTAGGCAACCTTATTTTTATGCATATAACATATGTTCTACATTTGTTTCTGTTCTTCATTTATCATGATGTTGCTTGGAGAACAAAAACAAATGTAGAACATGATAAATGGAGAAAAGATTGATGTTGTCAAGGATTTCATTTTACTTGCATCCCAATCAATGCCCATGGAAGCAGCAGTCAGGAAATAAACAAGTATTGCATTGGGCAAATCTGCTGCAAAAGACCTCTTTAAAGTATTAAAAAAAAAGATGTCACTTCGAGAACTAAGGTGCACCTGACCCAAGCCATGATATTTTCGATCACCTCATATGCATGCAAAAGCTGGACAATGAATAAGGAAGACCAAAGAACTGATGTCTTTGAATTATGGTTTTGGCAAAGAATATTGAATATACCTTGGACTTCTAGAAGAACGAACAATTCTGTCTTGGAAAAAATACAGCCAGAGTGCTCCTTGGAAGAGAAGATGGCGAGACTTTGTCTTGTGTCTTTGGACAGGTTATCAGAAAGGACTAGCCCCTAGAGAAGAGCATCTTGCTTGGTAAAGTAGAGGGTCAGTGAAAAAGAAGAAGATCCTTAATAAGATGGATTGACACAGTGGCTGCAACAATGGGCTCAAACGTAACAACAATTACGAGGATAGTGCAGGATTGGGCAGTGTGTTGTTCTGTTGTACATAGGGTCACTATGAATTGGAACAGACTTGGTGGCACCTAACAACAATAACAACAACATTTGTTTGTCAACAGTGCCCTCTCCCTCGAGGTATTTTTGTAAGTGCTCTATGCTAATTTTCTTTTTTTTACAGCAACAATGTAAAAAAAAATTGGCATAGTGCACTTATGGCAATACCTGTGGTGGGAGGGAGTGGCTGGCAAAAAAAGGTAGAACACACACGTTATTTACTTAAAAATATGGTATTTGACATCTTTTTAAGTCTAGATTTACAGCTATAAATTTTCCTGTAAGCATTGTTTTAGCTGCATCCCATTGTTTCAGTATGTTGTGTCTTCATTTTCATCTCAAAGTATTTTCTAATTTTTCTTGTGATTTCTTCTTTATCCTACTGGTTATTTAGGAGTGTGTTATTTAATTTCCACATTTTTTTGACTTGATACTTGAATTTTATTACTATTATTATTTGTTGTACTGCAGATGAAAGGTTTACAGAACAAACTAGCTTCTCATTAAACAATTAGTACACATATTGTTTTGTGACATTGATTACCAATGCCATGACATTATCATCACTCTCCCTTCTCGACCTTGGATTCCCTATTACCAGCTTTCCCGTTCCTTCCTGACTTCTAGTCCTTGCCCCTGGCTGGTGTGTCCCTTTAGTCTCGTTTTATTTTATGGGCCTGTCTAATCTTTGGCTGAAGGTGAACCTCAAGAGTTACTTCATTACTGAGCTAAAAGGGTGTCCAGGGGCCATACTCTCAGGGTTTCTCCGGTGTCTCTCAGACCAGTAAGTCTGGTCTTTTAAAAAAATTTTTTTGTGAGTTAGACTTTTGTTCTACATTTTTCTCCAGCTCTGTCTGGGACCCTCTATTGTGATCCCTGTTAGAGCAGTTGGTGGTGGTAGCTGGGCACCATCTAGTTGTGCTGGACTCAGTCTGGTGGAGGCTGTAGTACTGGTGATCCGTCAGTCATTTGGACTAATGTTTCCCTTGCGTCTTTGGTTTTCTTCATTCTCACTTGCTCCAGATGGGGTGAAACCAGTGGAGTATCTAAGATAGCCCCTAACAAGCTTTCAAGACCCCAAACGCTACTCACCAAAGTAGAATGTAGAACATTTTCTTTATACACTATGTTATGCCAATTGAGCTAGATGTTCCCCAAGACTATGGTCCCCAGCCCTCAGCCCAGTAATTTGGTCCCTCAGGCAGCTTGGATGTGTCTATGGAGCTTCCATGACCTTGCTTGGACAAGTTGTGCTGGCTTCCCCATTATTTTGTGCTGTCTTATCCTTCACCAAAGTTTCCACTTATTCATTGTTTAGTTAGTGTTTCTCCATACCCACCCCTCCCCTCCCTCGTAACCATCAAAGATTGTTTCTTTATGTGTGTAAACCTTTTCATGAGTTTTTATAGTAGTGGTCTCATACAATATTTGTCCTTTTGTGATTGACTTATTTCACTTAGCATAATGTCTTCCAGATTCATCCATATTGTGAGATGCTTCCCAGATTCATCATTGTTCTTTATGGTTGCGTAGTACTCCGCTGTGTGTATGTACCATAGTTTGTTTAACCATTCATCTGTTGATGGGCATCTAGGTTGTTTCCATC